>NW_009631735.1:279988-285749 GCF_000690535.1 Cariama cristata
GGGGGGGGGTGTGTGAGGGCACGCATGCTTGTTGTCTTTGAAACAGGCCAAAGAGGATTGACGGCAAGACAAAGCTGCCACAGTCTAGGGTTTGTAGGGGTAAGCCGTGCTTATTTGCCTTGTATAACTTCATGGCATTTACCAGACTCAAGGACATTCCTATGTCTCTGTCTGTGAAAAGCTAAAAACTTACTAATATATAAAAGACTGGCAGCATTCAGTTGTTACCCTTACAGAGTTTGGTTTGATTCTGTTAAGTGTTAGAGAGGTTTGGAGAAAAAAATTACACTACTTTTAAGTCTGCTCCAAATACAGACAGAAACAAATGTAATCAGTGTAAGAAGGAAGGTGGGAGGAAGAAAGTTTTCTGATTTGTTACTTCTCTGTGTGTCTGTCTATCCATCCTTTCAGCTTACCAATATTTTCTTCTACTTTTTTGCTAGTGTGGCAATACCTTAAGTACAACTTTCAAAAGCCAGAGACCTAAAATAACAAGCCCTAGTTTCAAAAGGTGGCAAGGGCCACATATTTAAAAATACAGAAACATCTAACTCAAATTAGTAGGAGTTAGCCATCTAAGTACCTTTTAAAATGGTATGCACTCTAGGAATACAAGTCCAGTTTGGAAAGGGTGGGACACACAATCCTGAGGTCTCAGGTTCCTGTGCTGTTCTGAAAAAGAGATTAAATATCTTAAATTTGAGGTGAGGCCGCACCTTGAATACTGTGTCCAGTTTTGGGCCCCTCACTACAAGAAGGACATTGAGCTACTGGAGCGTGTCCAGAGAAGGGCAACAAGGCTGGTGAAGGGCCTGGAGAAAAAGCCTTATGAGGAGCGGCTGAGGGAGCTGGGGTTGTTTAGTCTGGAGAAGAGGAGGCTGAGGGGAGACCTGATCGCCCTCTACAACTACCTGAAAGGAGGTTGTAGTGAGGTGGGGATTGGGCTCTTCTCCCCGGTAATTAGCGATAGGACAAGAGGAAATGGTCTCAAGTTGCGTCAGGGGAGGTTCAGGCTGGACATTAGAAAGAACTTCTTCACTGTTAGAGTCGTTAGGCATTGGAACAGGCTCCCTAGGGAGGTGGTGGAGTCATCGTCCCTGGAGACGTTCAAAAAACGTCTAGATGTGGCACTTCAAGACATGGTTTAGTTGACAGGGTGGCATCAGGTGTACGGTTGGACTTGATGATCTTTGAGGTCTCTTCCAACCATAATGATTCTATGATTCTATGATTCTATGAAATTACATAGACAGGTTTGAGAAAGTCAGTTTGAGGATTCTTCTTAAAACCTTAGGCGCTGAAGTTTTGTGATGGCCTGAGAATTTCAGCTTCCATTTAAAAACAAGTAAGTCCATTGCCAGCCATCACAAATGGGGAACGAAAATGAAAAATACGAATCCTGAATTCTCAGAAGCTAGAATGCACATACAAAAAATAACATTGATTATTTTTAACGTCTCAGCATTTTTTAGTCATGACTTCCTGGGGGCTGACTGAGATCCTGGAATGCTGGGGGCTGATTATTCAACGTTTGTAAAAATAGCACGTGTCTAGCAAAGGCAAAAAAGCCAGAGGACTTTCCACGCCACCTTTTATTGTGTGCTTGCAGAGTGGGGTAATGTAACATTCTTTTGCTTTACTTTCAGAAGGTCCAGGTACTTGTTAGGAATTGCACAAGGCATTTCTATTTCTGTGAATATTTTGTAGATGATGAAACTTTCTGTTGTTGGCCACTTTCCAGCCAGTACTATCTGTTTATTACAGGCCATGTGTGGGAATGGAGTCATAAACAACCTCTTACTTTGGCAAAACCAGAACACTAATCACTTTTGTATTAGCTTCAATAAATCCTGAAAAAGTAAATGTTGTGGATTAAAAAGATAATAATATGCTAATCCTTTCTGTGGTCACTGACCATTTTAAGCTGTTCCATCTCGTGCCTGAAGGATAAATCCTCTGGCTCTTGATTGAAGGCTAGATAGTGAAGTGTGTATGCACACCAAACACCGGACTTGTTATCAACAAATGCATTTTTCTCACTGTTGCAGATAATTTTTGATCCACTTTTACCTTCAGTCCGAGATCTCACTTTTCCTCCCCCAGCCCACCCCCTGGTCTTCTGTCACCAAGACTCCTTCATGGCACACTGATGAAGAGGTGGTCTTACAGAAAGACCTTCCTCAGCTCCTGGCTGGTGATGGGGGTTCAGAGCGCTTTCTGACAGAAGCTCTCCTATACTAGAACAAATATGTGATGTTCCTGTAGGGGCAAAGAAACTGATAGACTTGAAGCGGTCACATAAATGTCACTTATTTTATAAAATAAGTGGATCAAAAAATTAACAACAGAGTGTTATGGACATACTCTGACACCCATTGAAGTCAAGGGAGAGGTTCTCTAGCCTTAAATGAGCTTTGGATCAGGCCTTGCCGGGGTGGGCTGCCTTCTCTGGGAATGGAGTTACCCTACGCTAGAGCCAGAAGAGAGGGAGACAGGGTAGCGATACAGCTGAAGACTTGGATGTGATTCAAAGAGTTTTCAAACTTTCTTCCTCCTTTTCAAAAAATAAAATAAATGACAGCTTGAAAGCGCTCTGACTTTAGGAAATTCCGTAGCTGGTTGTAGAAGTTTCAGTTGCATGCGCTAAGCTGCGACATGAAGGTAAAAACATTCTTCAGATCATTTTCTGCTACTATTCTCCAATAAATATTTTTAACAGCTATATCAAACAAAGCCACAGCAAGTGCCAGCATGGTCTATAAGCCATTAGTTACAAGATTGTTCACATTATACAGCGGTCAACACACTTCTGATTTTTCATGTTTGGCACTGGAAGTGGTGTTTTTCCTTTGCAAAGTGAATATTGTTCTTCACACAAAAATGCAGGAACCGCATAGTGCATGGAACAAGCAGCTGATTAAAGATTAGAATAGTAATTAATGTATTAAAGTGGCATGTACTTGGATAATTGATTAATCAGTGCCGTCTAAGCTACTTGCAGAGCATTACATTCCTTCTCTGTTAAATCAATCTCTGTCTTCTGTCCAAGCCTTGTGACTGAGAGCTTAAAGGCATGAACAACTATTAAAGTCATCCAGATCGGTTCTACTGGAACGCAGGGAGCCTGGTCAATGCCCAGGATCCCATTTGGAGCCTGTTCCTTGTGCTGGATCTCATGCTTACATTTCAGCAGTATCGCAGGATTGCAGGCAGGTGGAAGATGTAATTAATAATGCTCTTATCTTCCCACAGCCCACTTCTACATTTCTCCCACCTTGTTTCTGCATTCTTCTTAAAAACAAAGCCGTGATCTCATGCAGAAAGAAATGGCACAATGACATTCTAATTAACGTGTTCGTCCAAGGGAATATATGATTGCTGTGAGAAATTGCAGCCTGGGATAGGAACCATACATTCCTTAGCAACACAAGAATGCTAGAAAGGACTCCCTTATAACAATTAAAAATCTCATAGCAGCTGAAAGCCACAGACTCACTGCTCTGGGGTAACACCACAGCAACAAGCTCTGTAAAGCAACACCATGTTCAGGACTTGTTATTGAGGACGAGGGAGAACAAGATGGGACAGGATAGGCTTCCGAGAGAGCCTGCTTTATGAAAAGCTTTCCTAATTTTAATAACTGTTTGGCTGTTCGTAAGGAATGATATTTTAGCTCCTTTCAGGGCCGAGTGGAAGAACAGTGTACAAGAAGGTCAGTGAAGTGATGGAGCACATAAAATGGATGGTAGATGTTGTGCCTTTCATGAGTTTTCTTTCAGGCTTTTCGAGGTCCGTGCTGTCTTCTACTTTTCTGTTGCTGTGCTGCTTCTGCTCTCATCTGGTGACTGACACCGAGTCAAATAGATCAAGCCTCATTGTATGTCCATGTACAGTGGGTGTTTAGAGGATGTTAGGATCGTTACCTATATGATCTGTCAAATGTCCTAGAGAGGTGGAAGGCCTTTCTGGGAATGCTCCTCCTCTGATCCCCTTCTGATTACCGTGAAGAACTGCAGCTCTTTGCTCTTTGTGCCGTCATTCTCCCTGGTGACTCTGCCCAAATGGATGTTTCAGGTATCAAATCTGTTTGTCCTTCTTACAGTTTGTTGAAAACAATGAATGAATCCTGTTGGAGCATTTAACAAACATAAGCTGGAGGAAAGTGGACCCTTTGACTCATAAGCAGGGCATAGACCAATCCCCGGAGTAACCAGTGTACTCTTCTTTTGTTTTGTTATTTGCTTAGGAGTATTTCAACAGGCTGTGGGCCTAGGGTTTAGGAACCTAAGTGCTGAAAGTGAGACGCTGACATAAAATAGTAATTTCCCAAATATTTAGAGAAGCATGTGTGTAAATGTTTACGGGATTAGGGCCTAGAGTGTTTTGTTTGTTTCTAAATCCTACAAGTGTGGAGTATTTTGAATGTGTCTCTTGTTTTGATGCCTAAATGTGACCTTTTAGGAGGCTTCCTTTTCGTTGCTGCTTTAAAAATAGATCATGTGTCTAGCTTTTTATTTCTTACACAACCTAAAGCTCTACCAAAACCCAATGACATTAAACATCGACTACTGTTAGCATCCAAAAATTACGGCTTAATTTCCCACCATGAATATTCAGAGTTGAGAGCCCACAACACTGTAATATGATAAACACCGAGACTGCAGGCTGCCGCATTCACTTGCATAGGAACCGTTTATTATCAGCAAACATGGTTTTGACAACCACTTTGAGGCAACACTGCTCTATATCAAATATCAACAGAATTAGCATGCGTTTTCATGTTAATTACTGTAGTGCACTGTGCTGTGTGATGGCCAGGGAATGCAACAGGGAGGTCTGAGCTTTGCCAGTCACTTGCAATGTAGAATTCAGCTAATGCGAGTTTATTAGCTCTGAGGAGCAGCATTTAATGAGCTGCTAACCTCACGATAGGCCTGCTTTCCAAATGGTTAATAGGGCCTGCCAACTCGTAAGTAATGTATGAGAGAGAAGGAGGACACAACAATAGGTTTCTGGTATTCATTAAGTGGGCCCACACAAGTCACAAGTGGCAAGGTGGGGAACCCTGTGGTAATCTCTTAGAAATGGAAATAAAATGCATATTAAACTGGCTGGCTCTTGGGCAATTATGTTTACAACACTATTAACCAAAATGTATGGGAAGGAAATATAAACATGTTTTGGTTTTAAGCTCCTGGTTTTTTCATCAGTCTTTGAAAACTTTATTAAGGTGCTGTTCGTTAATAGCACCATAAAAACATGGGTGTTTCCATGGGTGGATACTCTTCTGTGATATAAGGATAATTGTAAATTATCGAGGAATCCCAGACCCTGGAGGTTAGAGAGGAAGCCCAGAGAAAGGACGACTTTCTCTTCGTCAAGGACGATCAGGTTACAGATTGTTTAAGCAAACTGAATACCCACAAATCCATGGGCCCTGATGGGGCGCACCCATGAGTGCTGAGGGAGCTGGCAGATGTTATTGCTGAGCCACTCCATCACCTTTGAAAGGTCATGGAGAACAGGGGAGGTGCCTGAGAACTAGAGGAAAGCCGGTGTCACTCTGGTCTTCAAAAATGCCAAGGAGGACGACCCAGGAAACTACAGGCCAGTCAGTCTCACCTCCATCCCTGGGAAAGTGATGGAACAGTTCATTCTGGATGTCATCTCTAAGCAAGTGGAGGAAAAGAAGCTTATCAGGAGTAGTCAGCATGGATAGTAGCAGTAGTCAGCAAGGGCAAGTCACGCTTGACCAACCTGA
>NW_009631736.1:0-5415 GCF_000690535.1 Cariama cristata
ATCCCCTTCAGGGTGAACTGGCCCGGCACCGAGTTCAGCCTGGTCGGTACCGGGGCGGGAGGCGTGTGAGGGATGTGAGGGGTCTCTCTACTCACTCCTCCTTTGGAGTCCTCCTCGCTCGAGGAGCTGGACGGTTATAACCGTTAACAAGTCACCCAGGCGGCAGGAGTTCGGTCCAACGGCCGGAGCCCTCTCACGCTTGGCGGGTTTTTTTTGAAGCCCCCACGCCACAGAAAGGGTGTTTCGGTTTGGGGTGTTCTCAGCATAACCTTGCTGGTGTGTGCCTTAAACATCGCCCTGGGGTTTGGCAGTGGGTAGGTACACACGCACCGGGCCGGAGGGTGAGTTTTAGGCCATGGCCTGAGACTGGCAGCTGGGAAAATCTCAGGGAAATCTGTCCTGAAAGTCAACGTGGGAATAGCTGGTTGTAAAATGTAATGGTTATGAGGGTGGCTTTTTAATAAAGATCTTCCATCAGAGTAGGAAATATGTAAGGAGAGCGGGAATGTGGCTGGAGGTAGAAGGATCAAAGCGAAGGAGAAGGCAGGCAAATACTAGCAAGCTTAAATGCCAAAGCCCAGTCTTTGTGATATAATTAAGACCCAGGAAGTACTTTGGACTACCTACCCTGTGAATTAACTGTACCGCTTATAAATTCAGGAATATTTCTAACAAATAGCATTAAAAAAACCACCTGACTAATCCATAGGTTGGCTGTTGTTTTAGCCTACAACTGGTGTCCTGTACAAAGAGGATAACTACATTATAATGACCACTGTGGATAAAGAAAAATATAAATGTATACTTCCACTGATCGCAAGTGGCAATGAGGTAAGTTCAGTCAGGTCTTTTTTTGTCATTCTAAACTGTAGACAAGTCTTTACAGTGTCTTCTCAGTTGTTTTTTTCTCTTCCAAAATAAACACTTTTAACTCCTGTAGAAGGAAAATCATCTACAGAATGCTTCACAGTTTGTGGTAGATGCCTTCACTTTGTATTACATACTGGCTCTGTACTAAGTGGGGCCAGTCTGAACAATCTTGAAGTCCTTAATTTGCAACAAATGATTGCTATAATGTTGTTTATTGCAAGGTCTTTCACTGATCGGGAAATTCCTGTATTTTAAGTTACATTGTCAAATTCTAGGCTAGTAAACAACTATAAAGGTTGTTAACACTGCTGTCATGATCACTGTGTCTGAAAATACTATCCCAGTAGTGCTTCTACCACCAGTAATTTTTATTCTTTCTTATTGCTACCTCAATTGGAAATCTGAATGCACAATTTGGGGTTTAAATTTTTTTTAAAAAAAAAGTATCTAAATACATTTGTTTGTACAAGAGAAAGTAGATTGGGGAGGCCTTTGGTGAGGCTTATCGTTGGTTGGTTGTTCCTCCAGCGGTTCATTTTTTCACACGTGGGTACTTGCACAGACGAGCTGTACTCCTGTGGTAGGGACGTCAGTTTTGACATAGCCCTCATCCTTTAAGTGACTGACAGTACAGAGTGCTTCAGTCTAGGTGAGAAATCTTTAGTACTGAAGAACTTTGTGTGGAAATCTCTTCAAGAACGTGCACGTTTATAGAGCAAAAATTACGCAGAAATAAACTTCCACAGTATTACTTCTGCTTTTTTGATTGATTTTTTTTTTTAAAAGTTATGTAAAAGGTGCATGATGTTCCAGTTACACTGCATCAGTATGGCATCAGCATTGACTAACAAATGAAAAGATTGTTGTTGCTGTTTTCCTATTCCAACCCCAAGCTGCCACTCTGGACGTGAGCAAGTTGAGAGCTCCTGCTCTTTTGCCACATGGGTATTTTTTAAACCACAAAACTTTTCTGTTTTGACTAGTTTATTTGTGACATTTATTTGCCCCTTCTTACTAAATTATCGTTTTTTTCTAATTACAACACGTCTTCTTCAGGGGAAGAATTAATGAGGTTTTGTACTGTTTAATTTTGCAATAAGATTTTTGGTTTTTACTATTGTAAATGAATATTAACTAACCAAACTACTGTTAATTTTAATGTAATGAAATATCCTTCTATTCTAGGAGGAAGAAAAGGACTATAAAGGTCCTACTCCAGGAGAATTGCTGGAACCTCTTTTTAAGCAAAGTAGCTGTTCATATAGAGTACGTTACTTCTGTGTTAATAATTTAAATGCTAATCAAAAGTTTACAGTCTGGTCCATTTCAAGGTTCAGTATAGTAAAGTGTTTGGATAAATATGTCTCGGACTTCAGGTACTAATTCAATCCAAAATAACGTCTCTACAACTTTATGACTCTGTCTTAATATTGCTGATAAAATTCTGCATAATTGAAGATGTCAAGATTAAAATAAATCGGGTTGCTACAGTAGCACAATTGGTAAAGAGCCCGTATCTACGACAGTTGTCAAAACCAGCCTGTGCTGAGTCACGGCAGCTTAGCCCCAGTGGTTTGAGGGCAAGTTTAGTCTTTACGTCTGATTTAATTTTTTTCCTTTGTTTTATCTGGGTGAAAGTCAAGGAAACTTTGCCTGGTGTGTTTATTTCAAACACCATCCAAATGCTTGGGGAACACTGAGACCATTACTGTACTATTGGTTTTGAGGGTGCCCAAGCCCACCTGCTAGGGCTGTGTTTCTCTGCTGCAAAAGCCAAAATTTGGGGGAAATTTTTTTTTTTTGGGGGGGGGGGGGGGGGAGGTTAATATATCTAAACAGATTTTTTTTCTCTTTTTTTTCTTTTTTTTTTTTTCCCCAGATTGAATCTTACTGGACTTACGAGGTCTGCCATGGAAAACACATCCGTCAATATCACGAGGAGAAGGAAACAGGACAGGTAGGCTTTTTACAGTTCAGTAGTCTCAAGCCCCTTTTCCGCTGGCATGTTCATGCTTAACTCCTCCAGAAGACTTGAATTCCTGTACATTTGAAAAAGTATGGAAAATGGTAACTCAAATTTGTTTTAACCTCTTTTGATTGTAGAAAATAAACATCCAGGAATACTATCTGGGGAATATGATGATAAAGAACCCATTATCAGAACCAGGTTTGTCTTAGATTATTTTATTTTGCTGATGCTAAGTGGTTGTTTGGTTTTTAACTATTACTATCTGAGAAATATGCTGTAGAAAACTGATTCCCAGTGCAATAGAACAGAATTTTGTAGATTACTAATTTTTTACAAAATGTATTATTTTCAATGAATTCCTTTTAGCGCCTCATGTCGCATCCACCCTGTCAGTTTTGCCATGCTGTCTAATTGATTTAATTCACTAATCTGCAATAATTAGTGTCAGGGAAAGAAAATGCATAATAAAAAAATGGAACCAATATATGACAGACCAGACTTTGAATATAGCCCTCTGCCACTCCTTTTTTTTTTTTAAGTGTCTTTCAAACTGTAAGCAGAGGGCAGAGTGCGTAGCACGTCTTGGGCTCGGCTGTTCTGTAATAAAACATAGTCTGCACACCCAAACACTTAGAGCCTTTGCAGGTAGGTTTGATCCTTGGAACTGTTTGAGAATCTTTTTTAGGGATCCTGGCGCAGATCTTCAGAAATACTGAAGTGCCTAAAGCGGGACTTTGGTATAAATTAGGTAGCTTAAGCCCAAACTCAAACTGGAACTTAGAATAACTAATTTTCTGAGCGCTTCAGTTTTTTGCCTGTAAATTATTGTAGATGCTGGAAATTCTGTGGTTGTACCTGCCAAAATCTGCTTCCCTGGGTGAGCATTTCAGCAGTATATTAGTCCAAAGAACTCCAAAAATCCACAGACTAAGTGTTCATTCATCCAAGTTAATAGAAACAATAGAAAAACCATCATCTAGGTTGTTTTTTTTATTTTTTAATTCTAGGCTAGTATCTAAAACATCACCACTGTTTTTCTCTTCCTGAAAGTGATTAACTTGAATGCCTCAGTCTTGGAGGGGATTTAGCACTATTAATCCCATTCCTTTGAATTCCTGCCTGCGGCCTTCAGTTAGGTATCTTAGTCCTGAAAAGAAACATAGCTTCAGAAACTGCATTGTTTGGCATTGCTTTATTAGTGAGTTACAGTGCTTGTTTGTGCCATCATTAATCCTGTGCAGAGATGCCTAACTCTCCCTGGATGCTGCTGTACAGAAAACAAAATGCTTAATTTGAGTTACCAGTTCTTTTGTGGGGCTAGATGCTGAAGTTATGTGTGATGATACTTCACGTCATCACACCTGAGTCTTTTAGGATGTTGACCCTCTTGTCTTTTCCGCTTAGGTGGCAGATTGTGTTCTTTCTGTGCTTTCCTATACAGCAATTTGTGCTACTCCTCTTAAAAAAATAACATAGATGGTTTCTCAAACCATTGTGAGCTGAACCCACAAGTGTGATACAGTGAACTTGGAACAGCTGAGCGGGTGACAGGAAAGCAGAGTGGCCTTTTGCTCACCTAATTCTGAAGGTAGTCCAGACTATCTCCTGAAGCAGTTTGGAAGGCTAAGGATAGCTCTCACCTGTGACAGCTTGCAACCCCTGCCCTATAAGGACGCTTACTCTCATGGTCATTAGTACGGCATGCAGTCTGGCCTCATTTCTTCCTACCGCAGGTGTACCCTCTGAGGCTGGCTACTGGGTGGGCTGAAGTACTTGCCTGTTTACTCTCCCAGCCTGTAATTCCCTCACTTGGGGAAAAAAGGGAGTCAGCTGCCCCTTGCAGAACAGCAGTTGTGTTCTTCTGCCCTGCCTGGCCTTCCTGTGGTGCTCGAGCTGGATTTGACCTATCCTACAAACACAAAATTGTTTTCGGACGATGCTAACTCATTTTTGTTCTGTTTGCTCTGGCCCCCAGATCACTGTTTATTTCCTTTCTTTCCTCTTTTGCACCTGCAAGTTCATGAAGTTGACTCTTGGCAGCATATAGGCAGAGTACTAGCAAATACACAAAACATACAAATTTCTCTGTGTATAATTTCATTTTATTTCAAGTTCACAGACTTAATGCTTACCTCATTCTTAATTATTCCCTAGATCAAGAAGAGAAGGAAAATCCAAAAGAGAGTGCAAAAGAGGCAAGTGAAAAACATCTATTTTAACTTTTGCCGTCAATAGTGGAGGCAATTTATATACGATGAGATTATGTAATTAGTTCCCTACCAAAATGAGTATCAAAAAATGAAATGCTGTTCTTGAGCTGCACTCTTCTCACTTCTGATTAGCAGTCCCAGCTCAGAAAGCTTTAGTCTAGCTAGTCAGATTTCTTGCCCTTCTACTTATTTGCATTAAAGTTACACTAATCTTCAAGTTAAATGAGGTGAATTATATACTCTTCTTCTGTGAAGGCAATACACATAACCACAAAGACACATTATGGTCTAGCGACACTTATTTTTCCAGCTGTATCAGAGATCCCTATTCCCTTAATGACGCTTTTGTGTGTTTTGGGTAGGCAG
>NW_009631736.1:5439-29546 GCF_000690535.1 Cariama cristata
AAATCCCTAGAAGATTTCTTAGCTGACTCGATGGCCCATCCCATGAAACTCTGTGCTTCCCTTTTCCATTAAAGAACTTCTCCATTTGTCTAGGCCCCCAAACTCAGAACTGAGTTACTGACTTTATAGCAAAACAATGAAAGTACCTGAAGCACGTTGGAGTTTGGAATCGGCAATGGCAAATCTGGCCTGAGGACAGACACGGGCCTACCTTATTGCCAGCTGACTCGATGGCCCATCCCATGAAACTCTGTGCTTCCCTTTTCCATTAAAGAACTTCTCCATTTGTCTAGGCCCCCAAACTCAGAACTGAGTTACTGACTTTATAGCAAAACAATGAAAGTACCTGAAGCACGTTGGAGTTTGGAATCGGCAATGGCAAATCTGGCCTGAGGACAGACACGGGCCTACCTTATTGCCAGTTCTCCTTCATTTTAATTCTGAAATGAAATTTTTGTCTACCTGTTCTTTGTACTGCCAGTTACAAAGATCTGCAGTGAATCTCAGAAAAATACACATGCCTTGGAGCATTTTGGAGGTAGCTGGGGGAGCAGACCCAAGTCAGAATGTGGCCCATTTTAATGGCAGTGGTAGTTATGCCTCTTAGAAATTAAAGAAAACTAGTTCTTTGTAGGGTAATTTTATTATTTTTTTTAATTTCAGAGGAAGTTAAATCTTTTACTGACTTTTTTTTTTTCACAGTATTTATGACATACATACACTGTCTGGGTTTCAGTCCATAAAGAATTTAGACTTGCAGTTTGTGTGGAATCTCTAGTCATGAAAGGGGAAGAATACATAACACAGCTGGGCGGTGCTTAAAGGAACCCAGAACTGCTGTGGCTAGAGGTTTATCTTAAGTCCTACTGGGGTGCCTTTCAGTGGTGTGCAAACAACAGCACTCTCTGTTTAGAGTTCTTGAATAGTTACCTTCCATGACATGCGTTGGCATAATTTTTCAATTTTTAAGGGAAAAATCAGTTGTTTCATTCAAAAAGACAGAAAGGGAAGGCAGCGGTACCCTTTTTGTTAGCTCTTTTCCACACAACCAGAATATATCTTCATTTCCCACCTTTGAATATTGAAGAATAGAGTGGATAAGTGACTGGAAGCCAAGGAGTGCTGGAGCAATGAAGCTACCGGTGTGTTCATTCTTTAACTTGATGAATGTCTCATCACATCATTCATGATGGAACAGTTTTCAGGAGGAGAGAGTCTTGTGACAGGGTAACATGGTTTGAAAACCGAAGTAGGTGAGATACAGAAGTGTCTCAGGTCCCCAGGTTCGTGTCCTGACCACGGAAGGCACCAGCGCCTTTTAGCACAGAGCCTGATTTGTCATGCACCGAAAACCTTTACTAGCTCAAGCACCATAGGTAGAAAAAGGTCTAGTTTGGGGGTTCCAGCAGGGCTTTTGCACAAACGGAACTTTTGGTACTCGGAAACTTTAGCTGCTTCCACGATAGGAGCCAGGAGAGAGACTTTTACCCATTTGGGGAATTAATGTCTCAAAGTGGAAGCTGGATGAAACATATGAGGGAACAAGTCTGAAGAGAGCTTCCTTAAAGTGTGTACAAAAGTGGGATTTCCTCTGTATCTATCATTAACTTGGTTAGCCGCAGTAGTAAGAAGTGGTAAGTTACAACCCAGGCTGGGTGTGCTCAGAGGTGTAGTGCAGGTATCAGGATGACTTTGCAGGGGTGTTTTTAGATGCGTCATGGCCTGGCCAGACCTGAGCTGAGTCTGGCAGAGCTACTCACATCTCCCTCTCTCCCAGACTGCAGGGTGAACACAGCTGGCTTGGTGCTTTTCCGAAACATTGCACCCAGCTGGCAAGCTTTCTTAGAACTGCAACATCAGGCAGCCTGTGCAGAGAAACCAGCTGCTTTTGCAGTCAGAGCTCATGCGGCTCGGTGCATTTCTGCAGTGCTGTGCTGGAGGTGATAAACCAGAACACGTTTGGATGTTGCAGAAACACCAAGTAATGACACAGGGGCTGGTTTCAGTCCAGTAATGCTGGCTGTGCACAGTGTAATAATATTTTTTCGTTTCAGAAGAGTCAAAGGAGCTTTACTGTGATTCTTAACTTTTATTTTCTTTCACCTAGATACCAACAAAAAATATCGAAGGGCAGATGACCCCGTACTATCCTGTAGAAATGGGAAATGGCACACCTTGTAGCTTGAGACAAAACCTACCCCGATCAAGTACAGTGATGTACATCTGTCATCCAGAAGCTAAACACGAGATTCTTTCAGTAGCAGAAGTTACAACCTGTGAATATGAAGTGGTTATATTGACACCTCTGTTGTGCAACCATCCTAAATATAGGTACGGTACTCAAATCTTGGTTAACATGATCTCTTCACATTTTCATCACTTTCTGTGCATGTATTTGTTTATATAAGTCATATATCCAGCTGTGGTTTCTGGTACAGAGCTGTGACACTTGTATGTACTTACTTTGGCCAGCACAGTTTTGCCAAGTCTTGAATTTTCATGTCAAGTTGCACAATGTTTGCTTTTTGTAAGTCTCTAGTGATTGATCCCATACGAGAAGCAGATGGGAAGTAGCACTTTATTTTCAACAGGTAAGTTTCTAGCCCTGTCGTTGTGGAGAAACCCAAACTAGGGCATTAAGGCTGCAGGCAGATTAAGAACACCCTGTCTCCTCTTAGTTTATAACTTCAAGGTCTTGGGGGATCATCTTCATGGTATTCAAAGACTGCAGATTGCATACGTGCATTATATGTGTGCATAGACTTCAACTTCTCTGATTTCAGAAAGCAAAAGTATGGTCTTCAGCCATCACCTTAACATTTCATTTAGCAGTACTCCCAACCTTAGGGAGCCCCCACCTGTGTCTGTCCTGCTTTATTGCCTTACCTTCAGCTGTATAAGTCATTTTCATATGAAGAATTCACAATTTCAGTGTTATTTCCCAAAAATCAAGTTTAGGATTCTTTTTTTTTTTTTTTTCCCCCTGAATTGTACCACGCATCTAAGGGATACTCTTAGTCTCAACAGTACAGATTTTTGACCTTTCAAGGGGTGTAAACAGAATTGCAAAATGAATATGACATACAAATGAAGGGGGAAATAACGGACAGGAGTTCTGAATTTCCCATGTACGCAGATGTCAGAACAAGTGAGTATTTAATCACTGCTCTGAAATAGGCAAAAAAGTCTAAAGGACAAAATCCTCAATTGTGTATTTTATAAACACTTGCCAGTCGGAGTAAATAAGTTATGCTATTGCTAAATATTTAGTATCACTTACAAAGTTTCTCATGTAGATGGGTTTGGTAATACTATGTTATCTGTTGCACTATTATGTGTTTACTGTGTGAGTCTTGTAAGCCTCTGTTTCAGTAGGAAAACAGGAACCACACAGGCAAATTGTTCTATCATTTGATAAGAATAAAATCTTGAGCTGCTGCCTCCTTCCAAAGGGAAGGCATGGAAGGCTTCCTGGCCACTAGCAGGAAATACTTAAAATAAACATACAAAAGATCTTCATTCTCCCACTTACGTCATCTTAGTAAGTAAGGATCGGTGGAGAGAGAAGGCTGGAAACGCTGCGCAGTGTCAGCAGAGGTAACCACAAACCAACCTCATTTTGGGTTAAGTGCACTTTTCCTGTCGTGTTCCTGGAACGGCACTGAGCGCTACTTCAGCCCCCAGCACTTTTCCTCTACATCCATTATCTTATCCAATAATGCCCATGCGTTAACTTAGCAAAAGTATATCCATTAGTTCTAGCCGTCCTTCTTATCTGGGTACAATTTGACTTTTTTTAAATTGGTGGAAATTGGGGACAGGGAGGAAGGCAGTGAAAAGTAATATTTGTTTGCTGTAACTATTAGTCTTAATGCTGTTTAAATAAAATTCAGATAAAACGAGGCTTCTTTGGTACAGGGCGTATTTAATCTAGAGTGTAGTTACTATTTAGGAAACATACTTAGATCCTTTTAACTACGGCGGTGATTATTATACAGCTACTGCTGTGATATCACAGACTCTTTGCTGTTTTCTGTTAAGGCTTATTTGGTGTTGTAAAGAGGCCTCCATTTGTGTAAACTAAGGAGAAAGCTGTGTTAATTCAGCTTCATCTTTTTGCTCTTTCTTTCCTGAAATAAGCTGCTTTTTGCAGACATCGCTCATGAAGAGAGTGCTAAAGGAATAATGGGTATATATGCAGTAGGAAAAGCCATACACGTCAGATAATCAAAATCATACATTCTTATATTATGTAGGAACTGCATCTATCAATCAAGGTTAAACCTTTGCCATTTCCTAGCTTCTGAGTGAGTTTTGTGGAGCCTTGACACTCCGTTCATGGTACACGTACGATGCGGTTTGCTCTCTAATGTGCACCTTTTTCCTTTTGGCGAAGAGGAGTTAGATTGTATTGCCAGTTGTCTGGCAGCATTAGGAGTGAGCCTGTGCGTGGCAAAAAAAGCGTATTTACACCAGTTGTAAGAACAGCGTAGCTTTGGCTGAGATGGTGCAAGTACAAGGAAAAAAAATACAAACCTCAGGCTGCTCAGTCAGAAACTTACAGCAGTGGAAAAAAAAAAAAGTATGTCTTTAAGGCGTAGTAAGTGATGTATTGCTGACTTGTTTGGACAGGTTCAGGGCTTCCCCTGTGAATGACATCTTTTGCCAGTCTCTGCCAGGATCCCCACTTAAACCCCATAATCTGGAACAGCTGGAGAAACAGCAAGAAATGATGAAGATGCCTTTTAGAAGGGTTAAGGAGGTAGGATTTTTTTGTAATTTTAAATAGAAAAATATTTATTTTCCATGTTGTAACACACACAACTTTCAGTTCTGTGGAGTAAGTTCTCTTACCCAGCTTTGTAAGACCATGTCAGTCTTTCAGATGGTCTTTAAGCTTGTTGAAATCATCTGTAACTTACCTTATTTGGAAGGAAAACAAAAACTAATTTATAACTTTTGTAGCCTTCGTAGCCTACAGTTTACAAATGTGTTACGTTTTTGACTCTTGATCTTTTTTTTTTAGCTATGCTGAAGTCACTGAAAACTGACAAAATGCATTCATACTTCTTCCTACATCCTACTTCACTTACTATTAAGTAACTTCATGCAATTTAGAAGACTTTGCAAGGGACGTATAAAATCTAAATGGGTGTCTTTGTGTATACTTGAATTTCAGGAAGAAATGCATTCAACAAAAGAAGAGAAATTTTCTTCCATTCATAAGCCTATTGCTGTTGGAAGCCATCAACTATTAACTGTGGGAACAACCCACATCTCCAAACTGACCGATGACCAACTTATCAAGGAATTTCTTAGTGGTTCCTACTGCTTCCATGGGGTGAGAAATAAAGCTATGCATAATAAAATATCTACTCCTTAATTGCACATACTGGTTTATGTATTTGTGTAGTTTTTTCGTGAACTCTGATAGTTGCATTCTTACACACGTAATAATTGCCTTTCCCTGCACTTCCATAGGGAAGGCGCTCATATACCAAAGTCTATGCCAGAAAGGTACCTTTAACCTTGCTGTATTTAAGCAGACAGTGAAATGAAAGCAGATCATGAGAATTGTTCAGTGCTAATTTTGTTAATGAGAAGGAAAAAAAAAAATCTGATAAAACTTATTGAGAGAAGAGGCAGCAGAGAAAAGGCAGCTGAAGTTTTCCCCTTCTTTGAAAGAGGAAAGTATTTCTTTAAAAGATTAATAGGGGGTACAGAAATACTTGAAGGAATCTAGTCCTTGTGGCTCTTCTGAGAGTCTTTGCTTAGACTCATTTATTCCATCCTTTGCCTGTGTCAGTCTAATGAGAGATTCAGGCTCAGCGCAAACCTTGAATCACCCTACCTAATTACCAAGTATAGAGTTTTACAGCTCGAACAGCCAGTGTTTTAACGCTGAGATTAAACCTCTCCCCAGGGTGTTGGTTGGTGGAAGTACGAATTCTGCTACGGCAAATACGTTCATCAGTATCACGAGGTACGCTTCAATGGTTTTATGTTCTGCCAGTAGATGGCTGTGGGGGCAGGGGAAAAGCGGGTTAGAGAATCTGGCTACAATTTGAAAAAAGCAGCATCCTTTTCTTGGCTGATCAACATCTTGGGTTTACAAAGTCGGATTTCAGAAAAGAAATCCTCTGTGTGCTGGCTAAGTTAATGCAGGGGGATGTAGGTGCCATGTCAGGTAGAGCACAGTGGTAATCAAAGCTGAAAAAATGTGTGGGAATGCTCTTCTGGTCATTGAAACACTCTTAGCAGCGCACACAGCCTGGGTGGCTGTTCGGAAGAGACCTTCAACTTGACTCTATGCAAGATCAGTCAGAGTTTGTCCCAAATGCAAGAACATGTTACGTTGACAGCAGCGGACTTGCTCTAGAAATGACATTTGACGCGTCCTTGAAATAGCTGCACTGCTAATCGTATAATACAAGGTGTCATTATCAGCTTTTCCTTTTTTAGGATAAGGAAAGTGGCAAGACTTCCGTGGTTGTGGGTACCTGGAGCAAGGAGGAGCACATTGAATGGTCCAGGAAGAATGCTGCTAGAACCTACTACCTTAGAGAAGACGGCACACAGACGGTTAGGTACGGTTACAGTCACCGTGATTGCTACTCTGGCGCTCCCTTCCTGAATTGGTCTCATACTTGCGAGAGAGAATAAATACCAGGGCTCACTTCTGCAGTGCCTGAATATTCAGTTTACAAACAGATACAATAAGCTGTCAAAAGCAGTGTGCATAATTTCTCCCCCCACCTCCCAATCAACATGTGACATCAGAAAAGGTAATTCAACACTTTGGATACGATGCAGAGAAAAACCACCTGCTAGTGAACAACTATTTGCCCTGTAATAACTGAAATACAGCATATTACTACTTTGTTTTGCACGTTAGAGTTAAGTATTTGAGCAATGATGAGATACTGTATCACACAAGTTAGCTGTGGGCTTAAGCATTGCATTTAATATTTCCAAATTCTTTCATTCCAATCTTTTGTGGCAGGATGGTGTCCCATTTCTATGGAAATGGAGACGTTTGCGACTTAACAGAGAAGCCGAGGCAGGTGACTGTGAAATTGAAGTAAGTTCACTTTCTTAGTAAACTGATGTTTTGTGTGTCTGCTTCTTCTGTCGGAGGAGAAAGCCTCTGTTGTCCTCAGAAAGCTTGGAAAGCAATGGCTGTTAGCTTGGTAACAGTGCTGTAGATACTAGGGAAATCGCTGTTTGAGTTTTGTGGTTATTACGTGCTAAACACTACAAAATTTCTCTTCCGTTTTCAGATGTAAAGAATCCGATTCCCCTCACGCTGTGACCATATACATGTTAGAGCCTCATTCTTGCCAATACATCCTTGGGGTACGTAAAGACACCCTTGAATTCCCTCAGCTCAGGTGCCGCCCAGTAGAGGACATCTCCAGGTGTACGTTTAACATAGCCCCTTCCTTCCAGTGACTCCACCAGAGATTCCTGTAGTTGCTGCTACACAAGTACCACTTCTTGTTCAATTGCATTTGCGTAGGGGAAGGAGGGTCGTTATTAATTACACCAGTTAGGTTGTTAATATGCTGCAGGGGTCATACCCCAAAGTAAAAAGCACTGAGTAAATTTTACAAAGGGATGCTCGAGTACCATGCCTCTTGCAAGCTGTTGTCCCTGATCTCACAATCGCTTGGAAAAGCTCACCAGTGATTTCATAGTCTTTCATGTTTTGATCTCTTACGTTCAAGGTGGAGTCTCCAGTCATCTGTAAAATTTTGGATACAGCAGATGAATACGGGCTCCTTTCAGTGCCCAGCTAAAGCCCAGGCAGCGAGCCAGAACCTGGTAACAACCCCGCCGGCGTTTTCCACGTTAACATCCCGTCTGTGAGAGGGCGGAGAGAAGCTTTCAGCCAGGCAACCTCACCAGCAGTTCTATACGATGAGGGACTCGTGAACCACTTTGTGTATAACTATCTGTATATAAGAGGTTATTGATAAACTTTTAATCATTAAAACCTTGTCTTGCACTTCCTGTTTGACTTGCATGTGACACGTTCCACAAGCAGCATCGTCATCATCAAGGTATAAATGATCGAGTTTTAAAAGGCAAAACAAACAAGGTCCAGCTTCAAGTGTGGAGTTCAACTGCCAACAGAATGAAAAAGTGAAACCAGGACTTCTTGCTCAGGAGCCTTCAGCAGCCGCCACACCACTCATAATTGTTGGCGGCCGTTACTTACTTTGGACAAACACAACTGTTACCTCAGTTTGATTGCTTGGAACTGTACGAACCTCACAGTCCTTCCTCTCCTGACCTTCCCTTACCCCTCTAACGCTTTTATTCTCCCAGCCTGGGCTGCTTTCCAGGACTTTCTTTTTTTAAAATATTAATGCTGTAGGGTTGACCTTAATGTATTTATTTTGCTGACCACTCCTCCTGACAGCAGATTTGCTGGTTTGCTTCTAAGGACGATGCGGTATGATAATAGCGATCCACAATCGTCGTTTTTTTGGGGCAGAGCTGTCACCATTCGCTTGAGCTCTGGTGTTCAGCCAGGTGTGTTGTACGTGTGTCTGAGCCGTTTCCTTTTCGGTGACAAAGACGCAGCACATCCACTCGCCTCTTAGCGGACAACACCACGATGGAGGTCTGTTTTCTGGTAGCATTCCTACCTCGCAAATAAGTGTTTTGGTGCAGGCACATGAAGTTTTAGTCTGCTAGCAATATATATTCTTAGAAGTTGGGGGATCAGACAGTTGAAATACTACTTAACAGCAGGACCTGAAGTAGATTTCCGTTATACTTCTAAAATAGTCCTTTTCAAATACGTCAGAAAAAAGTTTGCAAATCACTGGTTTGTACCCAACACCCAACGTCCCTTTGAGCATTTCATTCCTTCCTTCGGAAGGCGGCAGGGCTGGCAGAAAGCCATTTCTGCGCTTTCACCGGGTGTGACGCTGATCACTGGATTTGTGGATGAGTTACTCCAAATCGGACGCAGACCGACCAGACTACGGGGGCGTCCTTTAGTCGCAGCACCTGCCCTCTCCTGAGCGTGCGTTGGAAGAAGTCCAGAAATAGCACACGTACGGCTGAGCAAGCTTACCGAACGCTCTCTCTTCGTTAAGTTCCACCACGGGGAGCCTGAGAGCGTTGCGTAAGGTCCCTAACGATCGTGTGCTGGAAGGGGCAAAAGCTGGGCAGCGTTTCGGTCTGTAGCAACGGTGTATGCTCAGGGCACTGATGTAAGTCTCTGTGGTTCCTCTTTTCCAAAGCTATTGTGCAAGGTAGAGGAATTTAATAACTGATGTCAGATGGAAATCTGCCAACCATTTGGCATATGACTAGTTGAATACTACCCAAAATACTAAATTGAGCTGCTAGACTGTTGCAAGAGAACCCATTTTATTGTCTCCTACAGCAGAAAACCAAACCAGCAGCAGCAGGATGACACAGCATTTAAATTTAAAGTCGTTGTTCCTGATCATATCCTTGTTTTGGATGGCTTAGCGACACAGGAAACTGAAAAAGGGGAAGACTTTTCTATTTTTACCCCTGGAAGAGAGCCCTCTACCCAGATTACACCACACCACCACCCCCCGCCCCCCCAAGCTTGTGAAGCATTAGACAAAATAAGCAAAAAGTTACTTAAGTTTTAATCCTGTATTTAGCCAGTAGCTGTTAGGAAAGAGAAGACATTAAGAGCAGTGTTCTCTGGACTTTAAGGAAACTAAGTTAAAGATCTAAAGTTCTTTTAACTTCCCTGAACAGCCAGCTGGACCAATCTTCTCATTAAGCATCTACCAGCGGACGGTACGAGTCTGGGCCCCGCACTGACCACAGTTTGGCTTTGGCCACAACGCGCCGCACGACCTGCAAAGCTTGAGGAAGGGCTCTCCTCCGTAGTACCCAGCCAGCTTCAGACGAGCACCCTCCCGCTGCGCCGTCAGCCCTCAGCTGCCCGATTCCCCCGGCTGGCCTGCCAGAGGCGTCCCTCCCTCAGGCCCACAGCAGCCCCAACTCAACATACAGTAAGAAAACACACAAACGGGCTCAGCCTTAGCTTCCCTAAGCTGTCCTTGCAGTGGGCTGGCTGAATCCTCTGGCAGCAGGTGGAAGTATTAGGTTTGTGCAATCCCTTGCCATAGTTTTTTGGGTTCTTTTTTGAATGGAGGCCGCCCCGTATCTACTTGGCTGCTCTTAGGCAAGGCAGTACAGACAGAGTCTTGGTGCTGTGCCGAGAGCTCGAGGCCCAGGTTCGACGTGGACCTATGTGCCACGGTGCCCCACGGCAGAAGGCAGACACACAACATGGGTTGGGATGGCGTCAGACTTCCTCAGCGTCCGTCGGGCTAGGTCGTACTAAAGGGAAGAGAAACCACAACACACTAAAACTGCCTACACACACCCCTCAGTTCTGGTAATTGGATCAAAGGAAAAGATAAGAATAGTTGTTTTGCAGTAAAGAATTCTACTTCCCCACACTGGAGGGAAGTCCCCAGCGCGATGAGGAAGCACAACCTCTTTGAGTAAGCAGCCACTGCACCTCCATGCGCTGCTAATGCCAATTTTTGCCATTTTATGAGCAAACCACCGAGGCAGGGGCGAGGGAAGCTGGGAAGATGCACACAAAAAACCCACAGGGCATGACAGACCATGAGTTGATACTGCTAGGAATAATTAATTCCAACACAATTTGATGTTCTAACACGCTTGAATCTAAAAGAAACGTGCAGTTGAGAGTAGCTTGCTGCTTCGATGCTCTCCCAGAGAAGCCCTGAGGTGCAGGAAGCTGTCAGTATCAAAAATGGGGAAAAACAAGCCTCTTCCGGTACGCGGCAAGCCCGAAGCAGAACTGGAAGGCTGCAGGTTTCTGTGCTGGTCTGCTTAGATTCATGCCTAAGATATTACGCAGGCTTGCTTCTCAGCCCGAGAGGTATACCTGTTTCCGTGCTCACTGAAGAATCAGCAACATGGAAAATAACATGAATGGCACGACGGCAAATTTGCAGCAACGGTACCGATACCACCTGCAATTAGTCAAAGGGAATTTCCTAAATCAACTTTCCCTTGAATTAAGTGAAGCATGCCTCTTAGATAAGACACTGACTTCTATGAGAAGAGTTCAAAGAATGAGCTGGTTTAGGTCCCAAAGCACAGGATTTATCCCCCCAGAAAGAATGAACACCAGCCACGAGCACTTCACAACCCCCCCAACTGCCCTGCACGGCAACGCTTCAAACTCACTTGGGGGCTCCTCCTGCACAACCCAAACCTGCGTAAGAAGGGCAGCGCTCTCTTCTTGCCAAGACCTGCTGACTGAATGTCAGAAAATAAAAGCAGAATTTTCTATAGAAGAGTCATGTCATTATTGCTATGTCTTTATTTGCCTTTCCACTCAAAGACACTGCTCAAATACTGCAGCCGTTAGACTTCAGACAACAGGGATTCATTCTAGAGCTCATTTTTAATTGCCATTTAAACTCACAAATTATTAATTAGCTGCAAGACTGGATCAAAAAGCAGAGAGGGTATTTGTGTAAGACATCTGCACAGCTGATAGACACGGCTGAGAGGAGTCCACAGCTCAATTTGTGAGCCGAGACAGTCCCTGGGAAGTTTTGCTTAGCTGAAGAGGTGAAATAAGACGATCAGTCTCGGAAAGATTTTCTCAAGTGGTAAAGAAATGCGGGATTTTATTCCCGCAGAGGCAGACAAGTGCATTTCCTGGTCATAAATATCTTATTTGTATAACTGTACAGATGTGACTGACTGTTTTCATCCAGCACCCAAATCTAAGCTCACCTTAATAACAGAAGCTCCTTCGAGCTCCTGTTTCCTGAAGGCTGGTGCTCGTCCTCTCTGGATTGGAGCAGGTCTTGTGGAGATTCAGCTCTCCTCTCTTAAATTACATTTCCAGCACAAAAAAATATCCCCTGCAGAGAGGGGAAGATGACTTGTTTCAGGAATTAAATCTTCTTTATGGAGTACTTGTGGGGAACCACGACCCTGCCTTGGTTCTGCGCCCAGCTGCGTTGTGTGTACCCTCCCTACTCACTCACACAGACATTTCTTGTGTGCTGCTCTTCCTCCATAATCCCCAAAATAAGAGATTGCCTTCAAAAAAAGAGAGAATAAATGAATACACAGAACATGTGTTGGATGAAACAAACGTTAGAATAATGCCAGCACAGCACGCCGGTAGAATAACCATTCTTGTACCGAAAAATATTCTTTTTCACTTTGTCACTTCCAACCGTGATTTACTCTCACGGCCGGCTGAAGCGCTGCGGTTTGATGGGCCCGGTGCTAGAAGATAACTGCTCCATCTCCCCCGAGGGAACCACAGGCTGAGTTTCAAGAGCAGCACAGCTGTATTTAGATGAAGGAAGACTCATCGGGGAGAAACTGCTGTCTGCAGGGGGTCATCCCAAGTTGAAAGCAGGAGCAAAAATCTTTCCTGACATGCCCAAAATGCTCTTAATTTCCTGTCTCTTCTACTAAAGCAAGTTAGGATCTGTCTGAAGAATGGATGATTTCAGGGCAATTCCCAGAACCTGCCAGGGCAGGAATGTGCCCAGTCAGACTGGAAAGGGAACACAAACAAACTTGGGGTTTTCCAGCCCCCCAGGACTGAACAGGGGAGCCTCTGGGCTACCGCAAGATTATCATCACCGGCAGTTACAAAAGAGTGGAAAAAAAAGAAAAAAAAAAAAAAAAAATCAACAGTGGAAAAAGCGGAGCAGACGACAGAGCTCTACACCTTGTGCAATCTGTTGACTCCCCTTCCGTTGGCATCCCGAACCAAACTAGCTGCAAACCAAGAGTGCTTCTTTCAAGGCAGCACTACAAACACTGAGAAAAATCTCCTGCTATTTTTTTTTCCCCTAGTTAAAATGTGCAAAAGGTACGATTGCTCACTTTGCAGGAGAGCTTCTGGCACACAAAACCTCGTATTCACACATAAAAGAGCCCAATACGAAAACCTCCCCACCTTAGGAAACACACCCCACAACAAATCACATTAGGGGAGTAAAATCAGTTTTATAACCCTGTGGTCACGCTTGGTGCTTCCAGACCTTCCCTGTGATGCTCAGGTAGGAGCGAAGCCAGCAGATACCTTGGGACAACACCGTTCCCAGCGTCTGAGCGGTGAAACAAGCAACTTCCACCTTCCATTTTCCGCTTGGCCACAGGCAGAACAGCTGCCGGTACCGGCATGATGGAGAAAACTTTGCAGATTTCATCATGTCTGGCGCAAGCCTCCTCCGGCAAAGGGGAGAGGGGCTGGGCGGTTTCCAGGGCTGTCCCAGCCCTCCCCGCTCCGCTCCCGGTGCTACAAAAGGCAGCAGTGGGTACCAGCCGGGGAGCAGCGCCGAGGAGAGCCGGTAAAAGGGACGGGGAGGGTGGCTGGAAGTATGAGCGAGCTGTTAGCTGTCTTTCCAGCCTTCAATCTGCAATGCTTTTAACATCCCAGAGACTTGCTTACCCATGTGGTGCATCGACTCCCGGCTGCAGGTGATTCCCGCTCGGTGCGAGGGAGGGATGTGGGGTGCGTTGGTGGGGTCTGGTGGGGAGCGGAGGGTCCAGCGGACAGAGCTGGGAAGTCGTTGGGGTCCCTTCGCTTCAGTTAAACTCGATGGTCCATGTCTGGTGGGTAGCAAAAGCGGGGGGACTTTGGTAACACCAGGTTGGTCACGTGAAGGTCTGCACCTGCATTTGTGGGGAACAAATACAAGACATGGGCTGGAGATGTTCGGGAAACTGGGAACGGACAGAGCCGGGGCAGGAGAGGAGCTGGGCAGTGACGCTACCAGGCAATGGGAAGTTTCCAAAGACAAACGATGCACGGGCAGTGACCTCTCTTGGTGCAGGCTGCCTCATGCAAGCCTCCGATATCCTACTTCAAAGCAAATTTACTTTTTTCCTTACTCTGACATGTAAGGCTAAATAAACCGTCACTGGTAAATTCTTGGCTGAGAGCAAACCGAGGGGATGGGATCACAAGATGATATCACAAGATGATATGCGGTCACACAGTTACATGGAGCTCCCTGCCACGTTACTCTTGAATACACTACTGAAGTGGCTGAACAGGTTTTGGACGGGTCAGACTTACCTGGTTGTTGTGTGGCAGGATGAGAGACGTAAAACCTGAGTCCCAAGCAGCGGTTACGAAAGTGCATTTCAGATTATACAACGGAAAAATGCTATTGCAAAGGCTGCTCGCTACCTGCCTGGAGTGGGGGGAGAAATAAATAAAAAAAAAAAAAAAAAAAAAAAAGAGAAAAAAAATAATTCAGACCTTATCTACAATGATCTGAAATGAATAGCGCTCCATCTTTTAGCATTGCCTCTTGAAAACAATAATGAAGCAAGATGTATTTTTTTACGTAGATAAAAAGGGATTCATAGATACAACTAATGAAACAATTTCTGTATTTGCAAGTCAATTGGGATTTTTTTTTTTAAGTGTATTCATTAACACAAAGCATATTATAACGATGGATTTTACATTTCTTTTCTCCAGGATGAGGATCCTTATTGGAAGCCTTCATTTCTACTTCATTTCTTTCTTATTCAGTAGAGCAAACGGATTCCTAACTCTGAGAACACCTACAGCCTACGCCTTCCCATTTTATAACTACTCCTATTTAAACCTCTCTTCTGTATCAGAAGCACAAGCTCCAAAACTGGCAAGAGCTCTCAATTTCTCACATAACATCATAGAAAAAATAACCAAGAGAGACTTGGAAGGTTTTGACGCGCTGGAAGTTTTAGACCTTTCCTACAATCAGATTAAGGACATTGAACCTGGTGCGTTTGAGAGTCTGCTCAGCCTTGTTTCCGTGAATTTATCATTCAATGATAAGAAACTTCTTGTATCAAGTCTTCCACCTCATCTGAAGCTCTTACCCACTAGCAAAGCCTCAGGGTCTTTACAGCTTTATAAGTATTTTGACAAATCCTTGGAGGCTGCTCTGGAGCCTTCTGCATCTGCTGAGGAGCTGCCGCATTCGGGAGGTCCATCTGTCCTGCAAAACGTTAACCCGAGGCTCAGACGAAGTACAGGGAACCTTCTTCGAAGAGCAGAGAAAAATGTAACTGTCACTCCAACAGCCACATTAAGGCCGAATTTCTGCGGAGCACCAATAAATGGGATACTCGATCTGTCAAACAGCAAACTCTCCGAGGAAGAGCTGACGTTTAAACTGGATCCGGATCTCTGCCAAGCTCAGCTAGATGGTATTTTGGAGCTTAACATTAGTCACAGCGACCTGGAAATGGATCTTCTGTCACTGTTCGTCCTGTTTTTGCCAATGAAAAATGTGCAGTCCATTGATGCCAGTTACAACAAATTAACAATTAACATTCTAGATGTTGAGGCGATCTGTAACTTCCCATTCAGCAAGCTTTTGTTCTTAAATATTAGCAACAATCCCATAAACAACTTGGATACGCTGTGTCTCCCTCCAACCATCAAGGTCATTGATTTGTCCTTCACCAACATAAGTCAAATACCCCAAAATTTTGCTAAAAAAATGCTTAACTTAGAAAACATGTACGTTCAAGGAAATCACTTCATATATACTGTACGGCCAGAAGACACTAATGCAGCTCCAAAACTTCCCCCTGGAACTGTACGTATTAATGCCATTTCATTTGTCAGAAACCAGGCTGGTACACCCATTGAAAGCCTTCCAAAGACAGTGAAACACCTGAAAATGTCCAACTGCTCCATCGTGGAACTGCCAGAGTGGTTTGCTGGCACAATGAAAGAATTATTATTTTTGGACCTCAGCAGCAACCGGATTTCTGTGCTTCCTGACTTACCTACCTCTCTGCAGCATCTCGACATAAGCAACAGTGATATTAAAATAATACCCTCCAGTTTTAAATCCTTCTCCAACTTAACAATATTTAATATTCAAAATAATAAAATTACGGATATGCATCCCGAGTATTTCCCATTGGCTTTAACAAAATGTGATATTAGTAAAAATAAGTTGAGCGTGTTGTCATTAACCGACGCCCTGGAGAAACTCGAGTTTCTTAATGTTTCTGGAAACCTGATCACCAGGCTGGAACCCACCAGCCACCTTTCTGCGCTCGCTAATCTGGACAGTAGTCACAACCTCATTTCAGAACTCCCTGATCACTTTGGGAAATCTCTTCCAATGCTGAAATATTTCAATTTATCAGGAAATAAGATCTCCTTTCTCCAGCATGGCTCTCTCCCAGCTTCTCTGATTGAGTTAGACATTAGCGACAATGCCATTACTACCATAGTGGAGGACACTTTTGGCCAGTTAACGAGTTTGAGTGTTTTGACTGTTCAAGGTAAACATTTTTTTTGTAACTGTGACTTGTACTGGTTCGTGAATGCCTACATCCACAACCCTCGTTTGCAGATAAATGGCAAAGGAGATCTCAGGTGCAGCTTTCCACCAGACAGAAGGGGCTGGTTGGTGGAGAGCAGCAACCTCACACTTCTGCGCTGCTCCCTGGGCATCCAGATGGCTGTTACAGCTTGCGTTGCCATCCTGGTTGTTTTGGTGTTGACAGGCTTATGCTGGCGGTTCGATGGGCTGTGGTACGTGCGAATGGGCTGGTACTGGTGTATGGCGAAGAGGAAGCAGTATGAGAAGAGGCCAGAAAACAAGCCCTTCGATGCCTTCATTTCATACAGCGAATATGATGCAAACTGGACAAAAGAGAATCTACTGGAAAAACTGGAAACTGATGGATTCAAGATATGTTACCACGAGAGGGATTTCAAACCGGGGCATCCTGTACTTGGTAACATTTTTTACTGCATAGAGAACAGCCACAAAGTCATTTTTGTTCTCTCTCCCAGTTTTGTAAACAGCTGCTGGTGTCAGTATGAACTCTATTTTGCTGAACACCGGGTCCTGAATGAAAACCAGGATTCCCTCATCATGATTGTGCTGGAAGACCTCCCGCCCAACAGCCTGCCACAGAAGTTCAGCAAACTCAGGAAATTGCTGAAAAGGAAAACATACTTAAAGTGGAGCCCTGAGGAACACAAACAGAAAATGTTCTGGCATCAGCTAGCAGCTGTCTTAAAGACAACCAACGAACCACTTGTGAGAGCAGAAAATGGATCCGCTCAGGATATCTATGAGATGAAATGAGATACGAGAACGTGTAAGGGTTGTGCCTAGAAAGTCCGTGGTCAAATAAAAGCATTTCTGTGTTTACCTCCTGCAAAGGCTGTTGTGTTGCAATGGGGCTTTGTCTCGGAGCAGTTCCCAGGAGAGAGTACTAGGGGGTTTGTAGTACGCGCGTTATTCTGACCGATAAAAGAACCCGTTATCCAAAGGGCTCAGACCCGAGCACTGATAAACAGCCTTTTCTTTTCTTCTTGGGTACTTGATTTTCCTCAGCTATTTCCAGCATTTCTTACAACACTGTGGATGTCACCTGAAAGGAAGAACAGCTCGAGTCACACTGCATGTCCTAACTGTATTTTTGAGATTACAGCAGTGAAAAGCAATGTCATTCCAAGGTAGGGTTGTAGTTCAGACTCTCAGTTCTAGTACAGCTTAAGATGGGAACGCACACTGTGTACACCTAAGAAAAACACAAACCATGACAGTACACAGGTAACAGCTTCTTTTTGCGGTTTAGCGAGAAAAGATTAATGATTTACTTCATGTAGCCATCAGAGAGATGCAATTGCAAATCCACACTGCTATATCATTTGGTTTAAGTAACTGGTGGAAGACATGAGATTTTAAAATCTTTTATAATTACAGATTAACATATACAACCAGACAATCCAAAAAGAGCCAGCTGAGTGTGTCAGTCTCTACTGTTGAATAATTGGTGTGAGCTTTATTTAAATGCTGTTACCATAAAACTCTGAAGAATAAGCAAAAAAGTTCTGTATATTATTATTTAGACTTAGGAAAGTTTCACTTGACATCATCATCCTGACCCATTTCAAATGAATTCAGTGCTACCTCCACATAGCCCTTGTCATCACCTAATGCCACTTTGTAATTTTATTTATTGTATTTGAAAAAATAAAAATCCTGCTGATTGAATTTACACATTCAAGGAAAATCAACAGACTGTGATGGACAATAAACACCAGGTGAGAACAAATCATTTAGTGTAGCACAACCTGGACTTGCTCATAAGATGAGCAAACAACTTACCGGCAGAAGATCACAGACCCAGGAATGCAGAATGTCTGTCTACAACATATGGGACAGCACATTTGAAACATACTCTGAAAAGGAATTAGCTCTGCTATGACAAAATCAGACTAATACCAACCTATTTGATGCCAAAAGGGGAAACGTCAAACAAACATATCAGCAAATACAACTCTTCTGCAGGTGTATTTTGAAAAGGAAAAGATCCAGCTGGAGCAGTACATGGTTTTCACCCTCTCTGTGCTGCTTCCTAATAAAAAGGAAAAACCCCACCCTGCAGCGCGTGGCATGTTTGACTCTTGGAACGAAGGTTCAGGGACAGCTTTTGTAATGAATGGAAGCATTTTTCTAATACTAAACATAAACCCATTTTAAATAGCAATTGACAACGACCTGTTGTCAGCATTTATCAGCACATAATAAATGACATTTTTAAGTCCATTTGTCAGTACTGATTAAATTTCAAAGGATACTGTACTTCGTATATCCACAAAGTGCAGTGCTCGAAGTTGACATCAACCAAAGAGCTATTCAAATCAAAGAATTCTGCATCAATTGCACCGGAGGACAGAACCAGTGCTCGCAAACCCCAAAAGCGCTTTGAAATTGCCTCTTCCCCCTTTGTCCCATAGTGCTACTTCTCCAGTCTTCGACCAGTGCAAATTATGAGAAGCAGAGCGGGACTTGCCCTCCCCTCTACCACCTCCAATTACAGAGAGATCTCTTTGCATTTGGTGCAAACCCACCTTTCCTCAGCAAGCATTGAGGAGTCACGTACACTGATCACCCTGAAAACAGACAGAAGGCAAACCTAGAAACCACCTTAATCCCTGCAAGACTATTCTATTATTTTTAAGATATCACACCACCTGCCTTCTCTCTGCTTCCATCATGAACTTCTCGCGTTGCTCTCTGTAGCCCCACTTTGCTACCTTATGGAAGAAGGTAAGAGATAACGGTGCAGGTAAGCACAGCCCTTGCAGTTCTGAAGTCCCTTTGGATTTTTTTATTCCCTGTGCTGCAAGTAGAGTGGTACTGTAGATTATACAGGGGGTAATTTTCACATCTTTCTTAGCAAGTGACAAATTATATACCTAAACCATATATACCATAAAATACCACAAAATTATTAGGCACTGATCCTTCTTGACTATAGCCTGTCCAATTTTTTCACCTTGCCCTCTCCAGCTTGTTGAAGCTTACTGCTAAGGCAGACTGCCTCTGTGACTTTAAAAAAAAAAAAAAAAGTATGCCACCTCACAGAAATCTCTCTAATCTCTAGTCTAAGAAATTCTGAGGTGGTGCCCAACTGTTGAAGATTCTTTAGCAACTTTTTGAGGTTGTGTAGATATTCAGTAAAATTATTTGGCATTAGCAGCTTTTAGGTTTTCTATATAAAGAAAAAAAAAATACTGTGCAAGCCACTAGCCAAAAAAGTCAACTCTTTATCACCGTAAAGCAAGATCTTAAAAAGACTGTGACTTATAAAATCTTCCAAGTACTTTTGTTCATGTAAACAACCAGAAGTCATTTGTTAGTGAGATCAGCCCCAAGTAATCCATCAGCTGTTCTTCTAATAAGCTGCTTTATGCTTGCTCCGAGGCCGCTCCTTATTCCATGAGATACCCTGGTCAAACTGTTAGTAGTACACCTCACATCACAAACGCAGATTTTCAGTAATAAAGCATAACCAGTCCTCCAAATATCACCACAGCAGCCAACACCAGCAACTTCAAAAGCAGCTGAAAAGCACACTGAAAACATACGTTGGATAATGTGTTCCACCACAATGGATTCATCCTAACCCCAGAAATCAAAGATTGCTTTAATTCCTGGAGCATAAAATTTTAAATATATTCCAAAACATGTTGGCATTAACTGTGAGGCTCCTGATAGTCATACTACCCATGTGAAGTACCTGTGAAACCTTCCTAGTTTTTTCTAAACAGTTCTGCAGCGATGAGCTCCACAGCGTATGTACAGGCAGTATGGAAAGTACAGCACTTTATGCGTCTTGGATTATGAACCTTTCACATTCATGAGAGCCTTTCTTGTTCTTGTGTTATGGACTGCACTAACTACAGACTTACATTTTCTAAACCATTCAGTATTCACATACTTTTATCGCTTACTCTCTTACCCATCTCTTCTCTTCACGTACATTTTCCATCTCCTTCATCCAGCACACTGTCGCTTCCCCTCTCAATTAGGTTGTTGCTTTTTTAACCTCGCAGTCACGCTTTAGTGCTTCTGTGCTCAGCAGAAGAGGGTTCTGATACAACAAGGGGGCTAAAGGAAAAAAGAATAGTTATGCTCCAGAAGAGTCATGCTCCAGAAGAGTCTAGAACAATTATTTTACCATACGATAATTGACTACTTCAGTTCATGATTCACGTCAAAGAAATTGTACCTACATACTTTCAAAATCCAATTTACTACATCCATAGACGTCTCCCAAAACAGTTATTTAGTACAACTGACAACTTAAATCAGATTTTGTTCCTACTGCAGATTAAAAGGCGTTGCGCTTTCCTATCGGACACTATAAACATTTTAACACAGTGGTTATATTAAGGATACAGCTGGCACCAGGAGTTAACAGAAGAGCAATACTACAAAGTGCTTTGAAGGGACTTCAGTTCTTTTGTCTTAATAATACATCACATAAAGGCAATAAAATCTCCTTCTATCCTAAAACTGTACCCTTCTTGCTTTACTCCCATATGAATACTCAATGCAAATTACTTTTATGAATAACGTGCGAGGGGTTTCATCTTCTATTACGTGATGAAGTTCATGTGCTCCAAACCAAAAGCACAGTAGAGTCGTACATAGACGCAGTGAACCCAAACCTGGCTTATTGTTAAAACCAGTCTTAATCCGTATCTTCACCTCCCTTCAAGTACATACAGGACCCCATCTTGCAACCACTTTGGGGGTCCTGCCCTGTACGCCTTACGATCTGAAGCTGTAATTGCTGCTAAGAACGTATAGTTTGAGAGAAAGTGACAGGATCCCACATGTTTTTTTCCCTCCAAATTAGTACGCTTTGTACTAAAGAGAAATGCAGAGACAGAAAATCCAAACAAGACAGATCTTCTAGTTATCTTTTATAATTCCTCTAGAAAGAACCACGTTATTTGTTTATAGAGAACAATATCTGGGCAGAGAGAAAAGACTTATGGAAATAATTTCAATTTTACATTTGTATTAGAAAGTTGTTCAGATCCATTTTATTGCAAGAAAGTGGTCTTGAATTATTCAAAATTAATTAAAATTCAGAGCATTAAACAAAGAACTGTGTTCATAATGTAATAGTCTTCCAGGAAAATAGTTTAGTTAACAAACAGCCTAAACCAACAACTCACACATGGCAATGATGTGAATATTTTTTGTTTCTAAAATAACAAATCATCTTTCCACCACTGTAATTTTGCTAAAGATGTGGCATTCTCCTATAATGAGGCATCAAAAGTCTGTGGCACGATTATTTTGGAGATACTAGGGCTCTGCTGAAGTCCATAGAAGTTGAAAAGTAACTGCTTGTTTTGAAAAGATCTGGCCACTTAAACCGGTAATTGTCAGGAATTTAACTGCCTCCAAATCGTTCCGTCTCATAAGGAATTCCCACAACATGTGACAAAACACAAATGGCTGGATTTATTAAAAAAATATTTAACTTCTGGTATTTGCTCACTGTGTAGACCAACAGACAAAGTTTATAAGTAAACAGATTATTAATCTTTAAATCAAACTGATGTTAAACTTCCTAAGAAAACCTCAAAAACTTGTAGTCATCTTGTTACGTGGTCGTTCTCTTTTTAAAAACATTAATAGCTGTCAGTTCTACCTGTCAGGAATATCACAGCCCAATGCCCCCAATTCTCACTTTTATCCTAAGTCACAGACAAAAAACCAACCAGCAACACTACTCTTTGCATAACAGTTTACGAATTAGAAAATTCCAGAGCTGACTGCATTACTAATAGTGTATCAGTACTGTAATATTGCAGTATTTGCCTTTATCCTCAAGTAAAACCTATCATTGGGTATTGCACTGTTATTTCTATCAGATATAAAACACTTCTCCAAATACATTATTTTGGGATACATAACACCACCGCTCCTTAAAACAAATATACAGCGGAAATTAATACATATACACTTCAGAGGTTTATTACAGTGCCACAACACTTCTCAAAAGTCCTTCCCCAGTGGCAATATAACGCTCTTTGTAAAATGCCTTGTCCTGCTTTAGGAAGCCGAGACTGAAATCCTAAACTTCAGTTGAAGTTCATGGAAATTTTGCCATTTACCTCAACGGAACCAGGATTTCACACTGCGAATAGAAAGGACTTCTGTTATTATTGACACCAGCTACAAAACACTGCCGATTCTTTCAACCTTCTGCAATAAGAAGAGTTTAAACTTAACTATCGTAATACCAACCATCCTCCCAATTCTTCCCTCTTGAAAATATGGCAAGGATGCAATTTAACAGGTAATACTTTTGGCGCAACCTCAGATTGTTCTCTGAGATATGCTGCCTCATGACGTAACGAGTCACATAGTTATAGTGCTTGCTTTTTTTTTTTTTAAACCTTATCCAGCAGTAAAATCGAGTAAAAACACCCTTATGTCATAATACCAAATACAAATCTAAAATACCGCCCTTTTTGACTGGCCACAGAAATTCAATAAAGCGTCACAGAAGTAATATCCTAGTATTCACTTCAAATGCAAATAGCTGGATATTAACGTTAGTGGCATTTTTCTTAACTGGCAGCAGTACTGTACCGTTGAGTTCACAAAAATCATTAACAAAAGCAAATAAGGGGACCCACTGGATCAGCTAGACCAGAACCCTTTCCTAAGGTCACACCGAGGGCACCGGTATCTGCTTAGTCGAAGCACTGTCATGGTCTCGCACCAAGTCGTTGGTGGTGTGATAGTGCATGGCAATATAGGATTTGGTAAACCCAAAAGTCGAGTTCATCGGCTGTAAGCTGTTTGGGGTGCTCACTTCCTGGGAAGGGCTGCTGTTATAGATACTGTAATAGGGCTCGATTCGGGTGTTCATGGGGGTTGAGCTGCTCTGTGCATAGTGCTGATGCCCGACAGAAGCCTTGGGACTCAGCGCGCTCTCCTTGGAGTGACTAGGACCGCAGGCTTGGTCCACAAACTTTTTCTGAGGTTTTGGAGACAACATGTACGCTGAATTGGTCTCGTGGTGGGATGACTTGTTCCTGTTGACTTTCAGGCTGCCTTTGCCCATGGCCTGAAGCCTTGTCTTCTGCTTGCAGCAGAAAAAGACAAGGGCTGCATACTGCAGGCACCAGAGGATTCGTCTCCGAAGTCCGGCACTGTTGCGAGAATATATAAAAGGATTTAATCCAGATTTGAAAAAAATGAGGGTAAACCCACACAGCTCAAACTGGTAGAGAACAAAGCCACTGCTGCTGGACAGCGTGTCCTGCACCAAAGAGATGCCTAGGGGCAGGCAGCAAACCAAGACAGAGAGCACGATGACAACGCACGTCACCACGGCCCTGGAGTCTTTGGCTGTGGACAAAAAAAAGAGCGGGCCGGCAGTGGTGGCCGGGGGCTGGCCGAGGTCCTTGGCGTAGCTGTGTGTCTGGACACGCTGCGGCTTGCTGTAGCTCTGGTTCCTGTACAAGGCGGGCACGGTACTCTGCATGCCCTCCCCAGCCCCGGGGGCCGGGGGCCCCACAAAGGGCTGCGGTCTGGAGGCATCCACAGCCACCATGGGTGGGCATTTCCTCACCTGGGCATTCCTCCGCAGGGCCTGGGCAATCATGACGTAGGAGATGGACACCACGGCCACGCAACAGATGAAGTCGGTGATGTAGAGGTAGAGGATGATCTTCCCTTCGCCGCTGGCAAAGCTGGACATGGGCAGGCAAAGGCGGGATCCGCGGG
>NW_009631736.1:29650-29897 GCF_000690535.1 Cariama cristata
CCAGCCGGTGCAGGGCGATGACCGCCACCGTCTTGAGCGACATAATGATGAAGCCGGAGCTGGTGAGGTGGAAGGTGAAGCAGAAGGTGCCCGGGACACCTCGGGCCGAGTCGAAGAAGAGAACGAAGGCGAACATGGGGGCAGCCACCGCGCAGATGAAGAGATCGCAGAAGGAGAGGTTGAGGATCATGAAGTCGAAGTTGGTCCTGAATTTCCTGAGGGCCGGGTCGAAGAAGGACATGAGGAC
>NW_009631737.1:0-208 GCF_000690535.1 Cariama cristata
TTCAGCCAGCTGTCAACCAGCATCCCCAGATCTTTTTCCGCTTGACCACTTTGTAACCACTCTTCTTCCAGCTTGTAGTTCTGCATGGGTTTTTTGTGGCCAAAATGTAGGACCCAGCACTTATTCTTGTTGAACCTCATGCTGTTGGTCTCAGCTCATCTATCCAGCTTGTCCAGGTCCCTCTGCAGAGCCTTCCTACCCTCCCGCC
>NW_009631737.1:387-12964 GCF_000690535.1 Cariama cristata
GCCATCCATCCAGTTTTTTACCCATCAAACAGTCCACCTATCTAAGCCGCAAGTAGGCAATTTATTTAGGAGGATGGTGTGGGAGACCATGTCAAACACTTTACTGAACTCTAGATAGACAACATCCACAGCCTTTCCCTCGTCTACTAGGCAGGTCATTTTGTCATAGAAGGAGATCAGATTGGTCAAGCAGGACCTGCCTTTCATAAATCCATGTTGGCTGGCCCTGATCCCCTGATTGTCCTGCATGTGCCATGTAATGGCACTCAGGATGATCTCTTCCATAACCTTGCCTGGAACTGAGGTCAGGCTGACAGGCCCGTAGTTCCTTGGATCATCCTTCCAACTCTTCTTGTAGATGGGTGTCACATTTGCTAGTTTCCAGTCAGCTGGAACTTCTCAGGTTAACCAGGACTGCCGGTAGATGATTGCAAGAGGTTTGGCAAGTTCTTTTGCCAGTTCCCTCATTACTCTGGGGTGAAGCCCATTGGGGCCTGTAGGCTTATGAGAGTCTAATTGGCATAGCAGGTCATTGACTGTCTCCTCCTGGATTATGGGGGGCTTCACTCAGCTCCCTGTCCCTAACTTCCAGCTCTGGGGGCTGGGTAGCCTGAGGACAAGTGGTCTTGATATTGAAGACTGAGGCAAAGAAGGCATTGAGTTCTTCTGCCTTTTCCTCATCCCCTGACACTACACTACCCTCTGCATTCAGCAAATGATGGAGACTCCTTGACCCTCCTTTTGCTGCCAATGTATTTATAGAAACTTTTTGTTATATTTAACCGCAGCAGCCAAGTCAAGTTCTAGTTGAGCTTTGGCCCTTCTAATCTTCTCCCTACATGACCTCACAACTTCCCTATAGTTCTCCCAAGTTACTTGACCCTCCTTCCAGAGATGAAAAATTCTCTTTATATCCCTAAGCTCCAGCCTAAGCTCTCTGTTTAACCAGGTTGGTCTTTTTCCCCAATGACCTGTCTTACTACACACGGGGACAGTCTGCTCCTGAATTTTTAACAATTCCTTTTTAAAGCATATTCAGCCTTCCTGGACTCCTTTGCCCTTCAGGACTGTCTCCCAAGGGACTCCATCAATCAGTCTCCCAAATAGGCTAAAGTCTACCCGTCAGAAGTCCAAGGTGGAAGTTCTGCTGGTGCCCCTCCTTATTTCACCCAGTATTGAAAACTCTAGCATTTTACGGTCACTATTTTCAAGGCCACCAACCATCACATCATCCACCAGCCCTTCTCTGTTCACAAAAAACAGGTCTAGCAGGGCACCTCCTCTAGTAGGCACATTTACCAGTTGCATTAGGAAGTTATCTTCCACACAGTCTAGGATCTTCCTAGACTGCTTCCTGTCTGCTCCGTTGTATTTCCAGCAGACATCTGGGGGATCATATTGTTGCATAGCATCAGAAGGCTGCTTAAGAATCCTGTTACTTCTAACAGGATTAATCAAACTCATTGCAGATGAATGAAGTTAGAATCCGCAGATACTGTCATCCGACATATTTCAGCCTTTTCAGAGTTTGCACTAAGATGCCTCCTAAATTCTGTTTCAGGTTTTTCTTGGTATTTTCTGGTACTCAGCTGGAAATGTGTTTATTACAATTTTCAGAATGCTTTCACTTTCAAAATTGCCTCCTTAATTTTGCAATTTTGAGATATTCATCTGGGTTCACCCAATTCAGCGGAAGGTTTTCAGTCAGCTTCAGGTGTGTTCCTGAACTTCAGTCAGTGATTCCAGAATTCAATTAACAGAACAGATGGGTTTTTATCTTTTGTACTCATCTAAACTTCATTTACAGATCATCTGTCATTTCTTTTTTTAATCTTCCACAATCTTGTTTCAATGTCAGTAAGTACCTGTCAACAGTAAGACAGAAACAGTTCAACGCTCCTTGCTAAAATGTTGGGATTTTTTTTATTTACATAAGAAATTCTTGAAAACAAGTGGTTTAGTGGGTTAGAAAGACTTTTGGACAAAAGTTCCTCAAGTGCTTCTGAAAATTTTAATCTATTATTTCAAATACCACAAGTTTTTTGGGTTTAACTATTTAGACCATAATTTCAAAATACTTGTAACACAAGCCAATAATTTTGTAATAAAGCTTAATTTAGATTGATGAATTTCCATTGTCTATAAATTTATGCTTAGCAAATTTTCCAACTTCCATTCCACTTTAAGGACAACTCATCCTGATACGGGACAAAACATAGTTACAGGTCTTGTTAAGTTAGTCTTTGTGCTGGCTCCATATGATATATCTGTGAAGAAACGATTAAACAGATTTTCCACCCAAATCCAAATAATCCATCAGTTTCTTAATATTGTTCTAATCTCTTTCCCAAAGAAACATGATATTCTCTGGTAGAAAAAGCTTGAGAAACATGGTTCATGGTCTTCCAAGAAACAGGCAGGATGATGACAGGGCTTAAGTAAAAACAAATGAAAGTTATGTATTTTGATCCTCTCTTGAACAAAAATACCAACTACTCAATACACTTTTCTTTTCTCTATTCTTAAAAAAAAAAAAAAAAGAAAAGAAAATCAAGGCAAAGGAGACATGAGAACCAAGAAATTCAGAACAGCTGTGATGACATTTTCAATTTGATGTGATTGACTCTAATGAGTCACATAGCAATAGTGACATATTTGGGTTATATTTTCACACAGTGACTCTTCGTCATGCAAAGTAGTGTCAACTAGTGGTGTCATTCCACTCGTCACGTCATTGGACAATTAGTACAAGCTCACAAATACCAACTATTACAATTTCTGAGAGACTGATATTGAAATGCTATGAAGATCTAGGCAGCCTTTAAACTTCAAATGAGGGAGATTTGGATACATAATCTGCACCACAGTTTGGAGCAGTCAGGCCGTCAGCTCTCCTCATTTTTAAAATCTCTACTTTCATCCCCCTGTTGCCCAGGAAAGACCTTTTCAGATGTGCTGGGGTTTTCTCATCCTTGTACTGTGTCAAGCACAAAAGTGTCTAGGATCACCATTGCTCCAAACTAGCAAAGATTTGGGGAGACTGATATTGCTATTTGTCTTATGGAAGGGAAGATATAACCTTAACTTCCAAGATTAGCAAATCTGACATGAAATATTAGTTACACTCATAATTTCAGAAGAAAGGAAGAAATGACATTTCACTATTCTCAAATAAAAAAATCTTCAGTTAGATCTGCCTGTGACAGTTCTGTTCTGCCCACAAAGTGTGGGAGTATCTGACAGAAAATCAACTTCCAAGATTTAAGTGATATGTCCTCATCAACAGCTTTGCCAAGAAGGTGGTAACCCTTTATTCCTCCACTGTACCCATTAGTCTTTGTCATTTTTTGCAGTACTGGCAGCTAGGGAAGTTTAAGGCACCCCAATGAGTTCATTTGGCAACACAGATCTTGTACTGGACATCTGCAAGTCCTCAGACTGCCTAAAGTGATGTGAAAGAATAGGATAAAAAGTCTACTGATAGAAATACTGGCAAAGGCAACATGCAACTTCACTAGTTCATTCTTAAAATAGATCCTTAATGCAGAAAGCACTTATCAACAGGAATTGATAAACTTTTGAAAGTAAAACCATGTATGAAAAATTTAATGCAGTTTTATTTCATGACATATAACAATCAGCCACAAAGCTGTCCAAACATTCATTACAAAGAAATACTTATTTTGACATCTCTAATTTGGTGATATCATGTGCTAGACTCCTTGCACACTCATGGCAAGACAATTTCAGGCTGCTAGGAGCTATTTTGCTCTTAAAGTTATTGAGCTTCTTCCTCAAATTCAGGAAGAAGGGTTTGAGTGCGAAGACGTGAAAAATGTTTTTTCAACTGAGTCAAAACCAAAATAGATCCGTGACAATAGCTCGAGTTTGGGTATATAGGAATTGTCATATGGACAAGAAGTGGAAGCGTTGCCTTTCAGCAGCCTGAGGCAGGAAGAGGAGAGGAGCCTGAGCCATGCCTGAGCATTAAAGTGGGTAACTACAAAAAATGTTTCCGTTGGAAATTTTTTTCCTAATCCTATCTACCAGAGATTTGCTTAACTTGCAACACAAAGGGGTTTGCCTTTTTGGTTTCCTTCCAAATGTTTCAGGCATTGTTGTTAGAAGGGTTCTTTGCTTCTTTCTTTTTTTGGATTTTTTTTGTTCTCCTTAATAGTCCCTATGCAAGGGTGTTCTCTCCTGCCATGAAAATCAGCTCATTACACTGATTGACATATACGTCAAGCTGCTTTTTTGTTTTTCATTAAGTCACCCTCACAAATTAATTACATGGCATACCACATTCACCTAAGACCTACTGTTGCCAGAGTAAACAAGGTCTAAATTTTGAGTCAAGAGATATAAGGTTTTCTGTAGTAAATTTATGATTTTCAAATGACCAGATATGAGACTGAATGAGTTTTTCTTCCAGCTAAGTCTACTCAGAAAACTGTCAGTTTACAGTATTTAATCTGGAAGACAATTCATATGTCACAAGCAAGTCTTCAAAATAACCACCAGGATTATATACTTAAACTAGCCCTGTCTTAGACACTTTATAAAGAAACTAAATAAAAAAATAGTGAAGTAGCAATTACTTATTTAGAGGCAATAATAAACTATTCCTTTGTCAGGGCAGCAAGGAGATTCCTTGGATTAAGTGGGTGAATTAATAAACAGATGAAAACAAATTAAAGATCAAAAACATAGCATGATTTTCTTTTTGGAAAGAGAAAGTAGAAGAGTTTATTCACTGAGAGGGGAAAAAGTAAGTGATCAATAGTCTTCCACTTAGAGAGCCATGTTGTCTGCTGGCCTTAAAGCCTGCAGCCCACCTAGAGCAGGAAGCTAACACTAAGCAACTGCTTCCTTACACCTGTTGTTGATAACTGTCATTCACGTATCTGGCCACGTTCGGAAAAAAAAAGTTAATGTTCTTCACTGACGTGCCTCCAACAGGCATAACAGTAGAGAAACTGCCCCGTCTGATTCAGGAAGAAAATCACTAGGTATGCACTCCGAAGTGTTTTTTGTGGACTCCAGATATGCCCTCCAGCAAAAATGGATTAAATGAGTTGGAGTGTCCCTCCCAACTGAACCTCTTCTGACTGGGAAGGGACAAAATGCGACATCCTTCCTCTGGGAAAAATCAGATGGTCAGTCTCCTTCAATGTCTCTTGAGAGAGTTCTAGGCTTTCTCATACCTGGGTTACACAACAAGGATGGATATAAATGCTCACACCCATACGCCTATGTGGAGTCCAGGCTGGAGAAGCTCTGTGCGGGTCAGGATTCAGGTACAAAACCAAATCATAGCATCTGATAGAGAAGAAAGACAACATTTGCCCTTAATGTCTGAACCACTGGAGTGCAACTGAGTCTTGCTCACAAGTTCTCTTGTTTTGAGAACTACCCAAGGGTGGGCATCAGTGATACATCAGTTTGTTTGCATTACCCCAGATCCCGCTCTCTGGCCGGCAGACACAAAATCCATGTCATTCTGGAGCAGCAGCTGGAGGCCAGCAGTCCCTGGTTGAGGTGTCTCAGTGGCATGGCACAGTACACCTAAATCAAGCCCCCAGCAATGCCATTTTCTCCCTGCTACTGCTAGTTGAGATTCCTTTCAAATCCCAGTGCTTCATGATGAGCAAAACAACTTTGTCTTGCTGAGAGACAGACAAGAGTGTGTCAGAGCTGACTGCAGTGAGGAAGAAATTAACATGTCATTGTGCAGCAGGCAGTCCTAAGTCAGCCAAGATCTAGGAAAGTAAGAATGGTGGCTAAAGAGGGGAGGAATCTGGAGAGAGTGATTGATTTTGAGGAAGGTTACAATATTCAGTTATATACTTGTGAACTCGGTGGCTTTGGTGGAAGGGCAGGGGGAAGCAGTGGTGGGAATCTTGTGCTTTATGTGAGGGCCATCACAAACTATTGCAACACAAAGAATGGTTAAGCCACTAACACATCACAGGGGAAGGAATAATTCAGGAGAGCAAGAGGCAGCAAGTAGTAACTTGGGAGTGAGTTAATTACCTGGTAGTTTGATGGACCATGTATTTGGGCAGGTTTGTTCTGTGTTGTCATGCAGAGGTGCACTGAAATATCAGAAACATGGAAATATTTCCTGCATCTAGAAGTGTCATCTCATGTCAAGCTATGCATAGCAGAGCAATTCAGCTGGTAAACACATGATGAACGCGTCCTCATACTGATTCACATAAAAGAAGAACAGCATATTAATTTAAAGAGCTGGTCAGGGAGTTAGTAGACTGTATGTACCGCTGGATTTGGAAATGAAATATTTGAGGAAAGAGATTCCCTTCCAGTTTACATCGATACACAGACCTAAGACAAAGACAAGAACATTTTGGCCTGTCATTTTTATACCTCCAGATTTTGTCCTTCATTCCTTATTTACACAGTTGTAAAAGCTAAGCAACCAATATTTTTCCAAAAGAAAAGTGTGTCCTCTTGAAAGAGGAGCAAACTGGAAGAACGGAGGATCTGCTTTGTCTGAAAGCCATGTAGGACTTCAGTCATGCAGAGATCCTGAGCACAAAGTTTGTTTGCTGCTTACAATGGAAATGGATAAAATACAAGGTCTTTCAGATTTCAAAGCAGAGGGAAGGGAGCTTTGGTGTTTGGTTGATAGGATAGGATCAAGTAAGTGAGGAGAGAAGCAAGGATGGTTACCTTTGGGCAATGAACATTATCCACCTAAAACACTTCAGAAGACTGGAAAATTTCCAACCTTCCCCCTGTCTTTTAGGTATTAATGAAAAATGTAGTGGCTTCACACGGGAAGGGCAGTTAAATGTAAAGGCTGCTACCCTGGACAGATCAATTTTGGCACCACCAGGTGAGAATGAAACTATCACAACATCAGGAGAGAATCTGAGTTTTGATTAAACAATTTTAAAGTGAAACTCCCCTGGAGAAATGGCAAACAGAAAAAGCAAGAAAAAGCTGAGAACAATTTAAAACATCTAGTGCGATGGCTGTAACCAATGACAGCATTATTACAGAGCAGCAGAGTGCAAGCAAGGACAGAGAACAAATGAAGGTTACATTTATTGGAAGAGTTTTCCTCCTCTCCCTCTTCCACTTTGCCTGATACTTCTGTGGAATGAAAATATAATATTTTCAATCTTTTTTCAGGCAGTACCTGTTCCACCTGTTACAAAATGTTGCTCCCACCATAAACAAGCAAACAGACAACTAATGCTGCCACTTCTGCTGAGCAAACAGCTAAGCTGTAGGAATCATTTATTTCATACAACACCCTGAAAATGTGTAATAATTTTTCGTTCTGACATAACACAAAGTTAATAAGAATTTTGGAGCAGGGAAAACAGAAATCAATGAGAAGAATAATTTGGATACAAAACCAACTTTCTAATGAAGGTTGAAAGCATTTAAGAATAAACACCTTCCAAAGGAAGAAAAGTCATTTATCAGGGCATAGAAAAGTTAGAAAGAAAATCAGTAAGACAGTAAATTCACAAGAAAAATAAAAACTGAAAATAAAAAGTATCAACATTCATGGAAACTTTAGCAATAACTCCTTTTTGACTGTCTGTGGAGCTACAGCATACTGTGAATTTTGAAATATGTGTCCAGAAGAGATGATTTTTCCTCTAAATGATCTGTTATTCATGCGCTAAAAAATGATAGGCTATTTGTTTCAAACACAAAAAAAAGGTTATCTGCACAAAATCCTTTTCTTGCTGTTGATCAGATTAAATTCAGTAGCTGTCACTGGAAAATTCGGCAGCTATTGAGCAGATGCTTGTCAAAGTAAGCAGGAGCACACACGGTAATTTGGTGGGCACTGAACCAGGCTGTAGTGGCTAAGGCCAAAAGCATTTGCCTGCATAGAAGTTACAGTTAGACACTATCGTCAGAGGCATTTTTGTAGTGCACATGGGAGTAAATCTACTTCTGCAGTACAAAGAATGAAAACTGCATGTGTTTTACCAACGCAATTATAGCCTGAGGAGGGAGAAAAAGGAGAGAGACAATAGGAAGACTCACCCAGACCAACATCTTTTCAAGTATCTGCCCTCAAGTGCATCATGCAAATATCTAAAATCACTCCATGACAGGGATTGTGGGGAGAAAAAAGATCTGCAGCTCTGTGGAGTACTCCCATGCAGGTAAAGGTACAACTCTCTGGTCCCCAGCATGTTCCTGAAAGGAAGCAGAGGAGAATCACACCCCAACCTAGCCCACAGGACAGCTTCAAGTTCAGATTGAATATCTTCTGCTGAATATCTGACCCTTTTGCAGTGAGCTAACCAGCAGCAAATTTGTTTCAGGAACCACACCATAACTCACATGTTTTGCATGGCCATCACATCCTGAGGTGGAGATCGACTGGCTTGTGATTTGGGCTGAGGCTGACTGACTTGCAGAAGCCATAGCAGGCTATGAGCTTGTGTTTGAAGGAAAATGCCCTGCATTTCTGTGTGCAGAAGCTGCGTGGTCTCAACTCTACCACAGTCTGCTGGTCACAGGGTTGGACATTAAGGACAACCTGACACAAAGGGAGCACAGCAAGAGTCAAAGAAGGCCCTGCTTTGCCTTCCTGGAGGGAGACCGGGATGCTGACCTGCTTCCAAAAGCAGCTGGCTCTTTTTCAGACAGCAGTGAGCAGAGAAATGCTCTGTTCTGCATGTCATGACAACTCTGGAGAGGGGTCACACACACCTCACTGCACTGTAACTCGTGTTACCAGCCACTCAATGACATGCCTCCCTCATCAGGCAGACATCATCATTAGAAAAATGCTACCATGTTCAGTAGCAGAAACTGATAGGAAACTTGTGAGAACAGGCACATCCAGAGCTGGCATTCAGAAGCAAAATGCCTTCATAGGAAAAAGGGAAAACAAGTCCGTGGTTACCCAGAGTTGACTACTCTCCTTGGCCTGAGAGTTTCACACCCTCCAGAGTAAGAGAATACTCAGGCTCAAACAAAAGACATTTTTAAATGATTCTACACTATATTTGGGAGCACTTCTGAGAGGGCACAAATCGAGAAGGCAATGTCAGCAATGGGAAGGGGAGGATGCACGCCACACTCTATCTGTTTCAGGTTTCTCTCAGAGCTAGTACACTGGCTGGGAAATGGGTGAATCAGGACAGATGAAAATTGTGAGAGAGGAAGGAGTCACCTAGTGTGTTTACTTTCTTCCTCAACCCCTTTGTTTGGTCTTCAGTGAGGTACAATCTGAGCATTTACCATTGTAGTCGTGGCTTTGGCTACCCACCCACATTTCTGTGTTTAGGTGACTTTTTTTATTCAAAGAGCAGCAAATGAATCTTGTGAAGCCTTTGATGTTCCCTTACTGTACTTTAAATAGCTATCATTTAATCTGTTATACATAAACATTACACGGATACTTTGTTGTGTATACCGAATTGTGCACTCTGCATCTCAGAGGGGAGCTGATTCTGAGTGGCGGCCACTAAAAAACAAATCCAATCTGAAAATTGCAAGATTTTTCTCTGCAAAACACACCATCAGAGTTCTAGGCTTTTCTCAGTCGTCATGTTACTTTCTTAATTTCACAAAAATATTGACTGAAGTCCTTTAAAATATAAATGCTTGAGATCATATAGGATAGCATGGAGGGTGTGGGGACAGAGGCAGAGAGTAATATAGAATAGGCAAAAAGATAATTTTCATGTAAGTTTGTCAGCTTAGCACTCTATCTGTTTTACTTTCCATGGCATGCTAGTGAACTTGTTCACTGGTAAAAGTTTCCAAATAAACAGCATCATTTTAAAAAACAAAAACAAATTCTGAATGTGCAAGTGCAGGAATTCATACTGTCAAAGGATAGAAGGATACAGCATGACATAAGGCATAGGCATTCAATTAAAATGATCCAATCTCAGTATGAATATTAAAGACTGAGAATAAGCTGTCTTAAACCCCATACAGAAATCATTCATTATATAGTTTTGAATAATTAAATATCAGATAACCAGGACCTTCTTGAAGCAATTTGTGGATAACAGCACACAGAATTTCTAAATGCATTATTTTAAAAAACCCAGCATGCAACTTAATTGAGCACAAATGCAAGTATTTTTTAAATATCTCAATAACTCAGCTTTTTTCTGGTAAAGAACATGTTCATCTACACACTAGGAATTTTTTCCAAGTCAAAATTTACCTGAATGTTTTTCTATTTACCTAGATACTTATCACTAACTTGTGATAAATACAAATGAACTTGTGGTAGCCTGTAATCTTTTCCCAAGAGCTTGCCCAGGCCCTCCAGCTGGCATCCTGGGCCATGTCTGAAAGTGACCAGCCCCTGAGGTGCCCGGCACAGGGAGGCTGCGGGAGGGAGGTCCACACTCTCCACAAGCCCACGAGGCTCTTCCAACCCACTCCAGGTCTGTGGGTTTGATGGTGTCTGCAGCCGCACTGCAAACCACATAGCAGCTGAAGACCCTGAACTTTTTGTGTCATGGTATCCTGAATGTCACCTAATTTAACTGTTTAAGCAATGACTTTAAAGCCTGGTGGTTACTGGTTGCCCTCAGTCTTCCTGTCTCATGGTGCCCAAGTAACTCCAGAAATTTTCTCCTTATTTCTGCTTTATCCCAGTATAGGTGGTTGTCGATAAGTTGCGCTAAAACACTTGAACTGCTAGTCACTGTCCAAAAAGTTCTGAGTGGCTCACAGTTATTTATTCAGAATTGCCAGGGGTGACCATCTTTATCAGACTAATATGCGAGCCAGGAAGGAAATACCCAGCACAGTCCCACAGAACCGAGAGTCTACTGGGAGTGGGAAAGATGTTGGATTTTCTGGAGGATGGCTGTGTATCAGGTAGAAGTACTCAGTCATGATCTCTTAGTTTTCCATGCAGAATAAGGCCGGGGGGAAGGCAGATATTTCTGGCCTTTTTATTAAATCCAGATCTCCCCCTCACCATCCAGCAAAGGAAAAAAGTCATAACTAACTAATCAAGGATGGGTTGGCATGACAGAAACATGCATTGGACAGGCACAGAAATGGAAATAGGCTTTGTAGGTACTTAACACTGAAGATAAGACTGCAAAAGACATTACAGTTAAGCTGGAGAGTGCTGTTGTACAATTGCCTTCCAGTATTACTGACCGGGATATAAAAATCTGAGAAGTTGAGGATGAATTTTCTGGTGGTGTTTTACTGCATTATTCCGGGGGACTCAATGGAAAAATCCCAATTTGCACCAACCAGAAACCCAGCCTGTAGACAACAGACTAGGGAATGATGACTTCTCCAGGGCAATCACTGCTCACTGGCACTTCCCATGACAGCAAGAAGGTGCCTGCAAACGACAGCCACATGATAGCTTTAACCTTGCACCTCTGGCCATTCAGCAGAATGGTTCCTTTCCTGAAAATCTGTGGGCCTGTTCCACTCCAAGAAAGACCACTTTTGAACCAGAAAGTGCAAAGAAAAACAGGGTTCTATCCATTGCTTCCCTCTCCTTCAGATTCACAGATTCCTCTGACTTAGTGGGAGAGCGTTGAACCTCCACAGAGATGAGCAGGAGCTTTCCCAGGCAAAAGCTGGGTGGTGCTGGTCTTGGCTGCCAGTGGTGCCACAGGTGGCATGCTCCCTCCGTGCTCGTGGAGACCAGGCAGCAAATCTACGTTAGGCTTTGGTGTATTGATCATGCCAGTCCTCTGTGCATGGAAAACCTGCAGGAAAGTCTGCTCTTGCAGGGCAAGCTGGACTACCTATAACTGTAGAAGTAGATTCTCCATTGACTGCCTATGGTACTGGCTTTTTGCAGACAGGTTATACTCCAGAGTATAACATATATACCTTGGTAAAGTAGTTGAGTACACCGCTCTTTGAGTACAGTTAGCAAAGTCCACAGCTGCAGCAAACTCACAGAACTGTGCTGGTCTTGGCAAACCAGTGCTCACTAGCAAAGGACCTTGTTTCCAATGAACGAGGTCCTGAGTAACTGAGAATGCGTGAAAAAACGCTTAGCAAATTCTGCAAGAGCATAAGCCTTAGCCCTGGTGCCCATGGCTCTGACACCCTGGGATTTCATATTTTCTTATTCTGTTCTCTGTCATATCAGTATGTTACCCATAGCCTCTGCTAAACTGGACATAGTAATACCAACACTAGTTCTGCCCCATTCTACCAACACAGGATTCCTGGTGCTTCTGGACAGTGTAATTTATTTCAAAATTTAAGATTGCAGCGAAATCTTCAGCTGCCATGTATTACACAAAACCTCTGGTACTAAAAGAAAAACATACCACAAATACAACAGTTTCTGTTTATTATATGTGGGGGTTTAACTTTTGTTTATAATCACATGGCTGGTCTGCTGTTTCCATAAAGTTATTCATTTTATTTTTAGGGCATGCCTTGACTTCCCATGTGAACAGTTTGAAAAGCAGAATTTTAATATTTTTAAAAGTTGCAATACAGAGGGGATTTGATTCTATTTTCCTTTTCAGTTGACTTTGGTGAACATAGATGAATTTAAGGATCTGAAAAATGGAAGTGTGATTTATAAACCCTTAACTAGTTCTAAATCAAGGATTCA
>NW_009631737.1:12995-17843 GCF_000690535.1 Cariama cristata
AGCAGGATGACCAGTATTCTTTATAACAATAGTGTGCTCTTATGCAAATCAAACAAGTCCAAATTACAACATTGTTTGCCAAATACAAAGCCAACTCCTTAAAAAATACTGAAAGTTTTCAGGAAACCACACAAATGCCAGACAATAAACTTTTTTCTTCCCAGCCCCAGTTACTGTTCAACTTAGATACACAGCATGATTTTCACATTATTTTGGTATTCCATATTCACGCTTAGAGCCTTAATTGCTCTGTAAATACAATGTTATTTTATATATGCTAATATTACTGCCTTCAAATGATAACAAAATCCACAGGTCATTATGAATTGCACAGAAAAAAACAGTATGTGCTTTTTTATATATCTTTTCATTTTTCACTGGACATGGGTATCCACATCCAATTATTGTAACAGGATGCGGGTCAGTTTTCCCACAAGCTGGTCTCAGTCAGAGACATGCTCTTACAGGGGCTGTGGTGCTTGTACAAAGGTATGTTGAACCAGTAGGAAAAAACAAGAGCTAAACCCACAAAAAAAAAAAAAAAGAATAAAACATACTGGGTCAACTTTCTGAACTGGCTCACTGCATGACTCTTACCGAAGCAAAAGATTCACTGCAGTTACAGTTGTGGGGGCCAGTAGAGGCTCTGGTGAAGGGAGGCTGCTTGGCAAATATTTGGTGAGAAGACCTATCACCTGCCTTGTGTCAGGACTGCTGCCGCCCACCAAGGGGACTGGAAGTCATCTGTGTACCACCTCTCTTTTTCAGAGAGTCCTGAATGCTTGTGAGGTTGAGTGATGGATCAGATCAGGAAAATGGCCTGGCTGAGAACTAATGTTATTTGAAGGTGGTGTGAGGGGTGAAGGTAACTTCACACAATGAAGCCAGGATGAGAGGAAGGTAGCTCAAGTTGAATGGGCCACACAAAAGGTCCAGGGTCACTTCTGTCCCCAGGGATTGTTCCTAGTTGGTAGCACTGTACCCCATCCCTAAAATCTCTGCTGATTTTAGGGACAGGATACAGTGTTTAACCATCTGAAGTTCTATAGTAGTGTCTTAAAAAACCTATGTACACCAGGTAACATCACATAAACTAAACAGCTTTTAACTGGAACAGATATGAATACCGTAGTAAAAATAAAGCCAAAACTTCCAGGGACTGTATGTGAGCAATGGCCTACCATCCACAGAAATGCAACAGCAGAAACAGGTGGAAATCATTGTCAGGGTTGTCTTTGACCCATAACTAACGCTGATCAAAACATTATATCCACTTTCCTGCGTATACCCAGGTGAAATTAGATCACTGACTGAAATACTCGTGAAAACACTGCTCATGCCCAAAGTGAATGACATGGGCTTCTCAACAGTCACAGCAGTCTTTTATTTCTGAAAGTACCATCATGTTTGTTGTGCTAAAATTAAGCACGTATTACTAAAAGGGAATAAAATGGAAAATGTCCTTTAATTGGATTATAAAGGATGACATTTTTGTGTAGTGGGATACCAGTCTGGCATAAATAACAAAGAAAAAGTGATGCTATTGTGAGCAACTGGAGACAAGGCATAGATAAACCTACCCAGGATAAATCAACTACCCATGAGAAACCCTATGTAAACATGCTGTAGTTAAAAACTCAAGAGCTTTGTCTCCATGAAGAATCTTCACTGGGTTCATGAATTTGCAGGAGTTACCTCTCATTTTTTCTGCCAGTAGAAATGACCTAAAAAATATACCCAAAGCCATAGAGGACATCTGCAGCTCAGTAATCACATGCTTTCCATGTGCCCATAAAGCACTCTAAACTTGAGTTATCATTTTTGTGATGAAAGTAGTAGTACAATAACCCATTTCAGCCATATCTAGTTATTGAGGGCATTTAACTGCTTCCACACCACTTTTCAGTGGAAATCCTTACTTCAAATTTAGTAAACTCCAACTACTAAACTTTAGATAAGAAAAATAGGATTTAGCTGTATTTTACTGTAATATTTTAGTCCTTTTATTAGTTTTAAACAGTTTGACAAAGTACTTCATGAATTCCTTTCTTTGTAGGAGCTTTTAGTACAGTAGTATGTGATTCAATTTGAGAAGAATCATATCAAGTTTTTAACCACTATATACAGTAAAAACCCCATCGTCAAGCTCATGATGATTTAGTTGTTTTTTAAATTAGTTTAGTGCAATAATAGCCAAATATGCCAATCTGCAATAACATGCACATTTGGGCTAGGCCATGTGAATGAAATGAAAGTACCATTAAGCCCAATGAAGGATATGCATGTGCATACAGTACAGCAAACATTTGCAAACTGCTTGTTTGAAGTCACTGATACACTTTTGTGCTCTACTGATTTAGCAGGCATTCTCAGTGTTACTATTATCCACAGAACCATGAGCATGTCCCACTCTCTGGGCTTTGCTTATAAACAGGTATATGTAGCTAAAATATAGGGATGAAACAGGGTTGTCCTTAATATGATCATACCTCTTTATTTCACTGTGTCCTGTGTCTTTGCATTTTTGCATTCTTCATGTATCTTAGTACTGCGCTTTCTTTCACCTGCAACAGAAATTCCAGAGAGACAAATTTCAGAGGTGTTCATTTTTAAATGTGCCTTACTTCCTACAAAAATTGAGAACTGTTTCTAGCTTGGTTTTCTACCTTCAAAATGGTATTAATAGTAATGCTATTCATTGGCCATCTGGGTCCTCACCAGATGGATCACAACATGTAGTTGGCATGCTTTGATGATGTATTTTACTCAAAAGCACTATGTTCTGCCACTTCCAGGGGTTTGGTGTACGAATATTGCCACAACGTGGTATCTATGTGAATCTTTCACATAAATTTAGGAGAACTACATTGTAAATTAAGAGTGAATTAATACCAGTTTCTGGTAACTTCTTAGGTAAGTTTAGCAGACTAGCTATCTGATGTTGAAGAGTCAAAAAAAAAAAAAAAAAAATACTGGTATATATAGTTTGGAAATAAGCAGATCTCACAACCTTGTGTTCTGCTATGCCAAATGCTACTCTGGCTGGAGAGTCAGACATACCATGAAAAACAGATTCCCTTTGTTCAATGAAAGCATTTAACTAAGCGGCAGAAAAGCCTAGACAGTATCCCTGGAAAAATAGGATCTGGAGTCATGCCCTCAGTACTATTTCGTGCAGCGCATCTTGAAGTCATACAGAAGACTGAACCATTTCAATTAACCTTCCTGTGAAAATAATATTCACTCCTTTCCCACAGAGCAGGAGACCTTTATATTCCAGCCTGCCAGCAGTTGTCTTGGCACATAGGTACTAACTCCCAGCATTTCTTTTTCCACCCTCACTAATATAACTTTAAAATAACTTCTTGAGCTGCTTATGCCACAGCGGTTTAGCTTCCATGCAACCAACTCGATCCCTGGTTAGATGTCATACTCCAAGCTCCTTTGTGCAGCTGAGCCTGCCTTTGTACAGCCAGTGGCTCAAAATCCCCTCTTAACTCCCTTAAAAACAGTCAATTCCAATATGGAGAGAATGAAATATTTGAGAACAGTTGCATAGCTGTTCAGCCATGGGTCCAGTCATTTTGTCCACAGAGGGAGTGATTAAATTTTCTGACTTCAGCAATAATTGAAATGAGTTTGTCAGGAGAATTTCTGGCCTTGATGCAGTGAGTGGTAAAACTTCCATGAAAATGAGGACATAATTATACCCTGGGTTTTTTTGGAACACATTTATTTTCTGCTTATGACAAACCTGCATAATTCCTGTAAGACGAAGTTTAGACTACGTGGGGACTGACTTCCATAGGCTACAGCTGTTCATGACTTTTTCTCTAGAATTTCAGTCCCCTCCCTGTGTTCTGCCAATGCTGTGGTTTAGTGCACTGCAGATGAACTGAGAATGGACAATAAAAAAACAAAAGCAAGTCGGGCTCATTCACAGTTTACCTTTGCTTCTCAGAAGTCAGTTCCATGCTTCAGCTAAACAGAACTGGAAAACACCTGGTGGCTTAGAAATTAATTCTCTGTCTGATTGAAAATCCTTCCTTTTTCAAGACAAAGCAAGCCTGCCCCCTTTTTTTTTCCAGCTGGCAAAAGCAAGAAATATCTCTAGTACTATCAAACTGTCAATAGCACACTCATAATCATGACATTTGATGACGTGAATGGGTCTTCACTGAGCTGTTTGATTTACAAATCTGATTTATGCCATGACTTTGTCGCCCAAGCCAGCAGGTATACTTTCATAAATATCCTAATTAACAAATACACACACACAGCTGGAAAAGGTTAAGTGTCTACAGTAACACTTCTTGGATTTACTGCATTTACCAAACATTATAAAAATAATAAAATCAGGAAAAAAAGTGATACATAGTACACAACAGACTTCATGAAAAATGATGAACATATTGTACCTTTCATTGAAAGTCTGCTTGATGCATTTCCCACAAGTATTTATACAAAAATGAAATGAAGAAAAAGGTTCTGTCAAATGAGGGAGGCAGTTCTCACAACATGCCTTTTTGCAAAATAGCCTGTAATATCTAAAAGGCATATTTCAGCACAGCTTTAGTTCGTCGAGCCTGAGATGCATTTGTTGCCTGAAATGACCTGTGAACCTCAAGCTTCAATATATGCATAATACATGTATTTGACAGGTGCTTACAACTGGGGGGAGGAAATCAACACAGCAGCTATCACCAGGCTCAAATCTGCTTCCACTCCTTCTATATAACTTAGGAAAAACTCCAGGAAAGGCTTATGTGCTTTTATCTTACAAAATTGATCTGAGTGGAGAGCTGAAGGCAGAGGCACAATACTGACGTGCGGAAACAAACTCTACAA
>NW_009631738.1:0-1573 GCF_000690535.1 Cariama cristata
CCGCCGCTTCCGGCCGCGCGCGTCCCCCGCGAAAAGCCTTCCGCCGGGCCGCCGTGCGTGCCTGCCGGTGAAAACGATCCTCAGTAAACGTTGTAAATCAGTTCGGGGTTGGACGCAAACCCATTTCAGTTGCTGGAGTTTACTGTCAGAGAGCGAGCCGTGACTAGGCAGGGAAAGCGAGACCAAGGGTGTCGGTACTGTTTGTACGGAGAACGCAGGTGGGCGACGGGCCGGGAAGTGCCCACCTGTCTGTAGGACAGTTCGGCGGAGGTGGCACTTGGCATCCGTCTGGTTCGAAACTGCCTGCAGAGAAGGTCAGGAGAATGACGTTTCTTCCTCCTGCTTCTAAAAGAAGAGTTGTTTGGTCATTGTGAAGGTCTGACAGTAGCTCAGGCACAGAACAGCCTGGAGCGCAGCAGGACTCAAATGGCTCTCTTGTGGCACTCGGTTATAACTAATGTGGTGATCTTCTTCTTGCTTTTTGTAACAGTGATATTAGTGTCGTGAAGCACCTTTGACCTTGTCCGGGGAGAAGTACAAGGACATCAGATGGCCTCTCTGCAGTGCCTTCCAGCTATATCAAATAATTAATATTTTAATGAATAAAAACCCATGAGTTTGGATACTTCAGCATCCTCCAGAGTTGTGAAAATGTTCAAGAAGTCTTACTTGCGTTGCTACAAGTGGTTAATGGTATTTAAGTGATCTGTATGTTAATTTGTGAATGCAAACAAGGAGAAAGATGCCTTACATACCCTGGCCAATAACCAGAGTGGAAAATCACACGTTACTCACTTGATAGCACAAGTGCAACTTGCTGTCACAGAGAACACGGTTATAGGTACCATACACTGTGTCTGGAAGACCGTGGATGTAAAAATAGATCAGTGCATAATCCCTGTGCATACATTACGTACATTTTAGAGTGCTCTGTGCTTTTGCTACATGCACCTTTTCTCCCCGTGGTTGCCATCACTCATGGCAGAGATTTCCTGAGGTCCCTGGCTGCTGTGTTGGCAGGGATGGAATGCACCCAGGCCTGTGCTCCCCCTGCGTGGAGGGAGCCAGGCAAGGGCACAAAGGAAACAGGGGTTTTCCTGGAATGAGCTGAGTCGTAAGGCTGGCTGATTAAATCTCCATCATGCAGCGAATAGCAGGAAAAGACCTGATGAGACTCAAGAGGTCTGCAATTCATTACTAAAGATGATGTGGAGCTGACTAGGAACAAATCATATACTGATGGTGATAAATACTCTGGGAATGGAAAGGTGCATCTGTGACAGGGTTGCTGGTAGAGGATTGAGTTTGGGCAGGGCATCTGAGGCTGTGCCCTTTAGTATATTGATTCACATCCAGCAATGTCAGCTGTATACTAATTTGTCATTGCTGTGTAGGAGTTGTAGCACTACGAAACTGCATATCCTGCTGAATTAACAACAGCTCAATGAAGATTGCTTAATACAAAAGTTCAAATATCCTCCCCTTTGAAATCTCAAGTGTCACTATATCATCGTATTATCTATTTGCCTCAAATTAATAAAAGAACTTCATAAAACCTCTCTCATATAAAGAA
>NW_009631738.1:1612-30643 GCF_000690535.1 Cariama cristata
AAATTATATATGATTAGTTCAAGGTCACAAAGGGGAACAATTGCAGAGCTGAAAACTGCAATTCTAATCTTTTACCTTCATCATATAAACATCTTTGCTCTATTCTGAGATATATCAGTGTAAAATTAAAAAGAATTGCTCCCATCTGATCGGTGCATTATCTATTTCATGTCCTATGAGGACAGGCTGAGAGAGTTGGGGTTTTCCAGCCTGGAGAAGAGAAGGCTCCAGGGAGATCTTAGAGCAGCCTTCCAGTACCTAAATGTGGCCTACAAGAAAGCTGAGGAGGGACTTTTTACAAGGGCCTGTGGTGATAGGACAAGGGGCAATGGCCTTAAACTGGAAAAGGGAAGATTTAGATGAGATATTAGGAAGAAATTCTTCGCTGTGAGAGTGGTGAGGCAGTGGCACAGGTTGCCCAGAGAAGCTGTGGGTGCCCCATCCCTGGAAGTGTCGAAGGCCAGGTTGGATGGGGCTTTGCGCAACTTCGTCTGGTGGAAGGTGTCGCTGCCCATGGATTTGTAGGAAAGGACCACTGTAAATCCTAGCACACCGAAGGAATTATATTTGTGTTACCACAGAGACTGTGAACAATCTGGACAAAACAATAGAAATAAGAATCTGTAAAAGCATTACCTCCTCATTTACTCACATGCATCTATGAAACCTGGAAGAGTAACAGGCTTAGCACAAGTCTTGTTGCTAGCTGATTGTGCAAAGTCCTTTACATCTTTCAAACACATTAAAATAGGGATCTGAGGAAAAAAAAATTTAAACTTTCATTTATCAACAGCTGCTCCAACAAAAGAAATAACGTATAGAGAATAAAATCAGAAATAGTAGAAACTGAAGTAGCTAATTAGTTCACAAGCCTACTTTCTGTCAAGTCAGGATTCTTCTCTACAGATTATACATTTTCCATTCAGAAATACTTGACACAGTGCAATCATCATAGTTTCTTTGGCAACAGTTAATCAGAAGAATGTTTCTCAGCAGGATTCAGTGCAGACTCTCTACTGGAAATTAGGAAGGCAGAAAATTTGAAGATTCTCTATGCCTGTTGCCTGCCTGCCTTAGCACCAGTCATTATTCAGTGAAGTAATGTGTCAAATGGAAGGTGAACTGAAAACACGGGTGTGAAATTCACTCTCAGCTTCTTCTGAGTATGACACAAAATTTTGGATATCATTTTAGAGTAATAACTTCTTGTTGGGATCAGCTAACTGGGGAAAACAACAAGGAGAAAAATTCTTCCTTAACACCAAGCAGTATGCAAGACCTGATTCAAAATATTGCTGTGACAGAGGCACTCAGTGGCTCACAGCAGTGGCCAAAATGTATTCAGGTCTAAACTTCTTGGAAAAACAGAGATTTAAAAAAAAAAACAAAAACTGCCACACTGGAAAACTGCCACCATAGTATTTAATTAGAAAAACAAGAGCAGCAAGAAATGTAAAATATTTGGAAGTGACGTGGAAACTGCTTAAAGACATTAGAAATATGGGATGCTCAGAACAAATGCCTACCACTTAGCAGACATGCCTTACAAAAGACCAAAAAAGTCCAGAATGCTTAATAAGAGGCCAATGTAGAGAATTAGAAGTATAAAGACAGCCTCCAAAAAATTGTTTCCAAATAGAGAAAAAAAACATAAAGTTTGGCTAATAAGATTTTAAAAGGAAGTAAGGCAAATCAAAAATAGTTCTGAGAAACATTTTACCAAGGCAGAAACACTGTGAACAAAATCCTTTTTCAAACACATCAAAAGCAAGAAATCTTGCCAGAAAAATCTGTAAGGCCAACAGGTGATCAGTGTGCACCAAAAGAAGACAAGGCTGTAATAGAAAGCTAAACAAACTCTTCATGTCTTTGATCACCATGAAGTATCTTATATTAGAGCCTTTCTTAAAAGGGAATGAAATGGAGGATGTGTCATCAAGTGGAATGTCAGTACAAAAGGTGTTAGAACAAATCCATAAAACAAATAGTAACAAGTTATATGCCAGGTTATGTGCTCCTAAAGGACATACTAACCATGGTATGTAATCTGTAATTTACAATCTCTGTCCTCAAGGAATGGAAGGTGGCAAATTTGAGGCCAACTTTCTAAAAAAGCTCCAAGATGGACCTCTAAATCGGATGTCTGTCCTACACAAATTGGTAGAAATTATACTAAAGAACAGAATTGGTAGGTTCTTGGATAAACACAACATATTAGGGTAGACTCAACATAGTTCTTTAAGGAGAAGTTATTCTTCAAAAATTTATTAGTTCTTCAAAAGAGACAAGAATCATGGAGGTAAAGAGCCTTGCTAGTGAACTATTCTTCCAGTAAGCGATTTCCTTAAAAATTCAGATTTTGCTAATCCATGATTCTAGAATTATCATACTTGGAAGCAGTGAAATAGTTTTTATATGAAATTGTTCATTTAAATGTACAAGTCCAAGTACCATTCCAAATTATGTTAGTGGAATAATGAGACTCTCTGCTTACCTCCTCTCACTTCTTTACCCATCCCAGTTACTAGGCATCTTTGTAGCATTTTGCAGGCATTTTTGCTGACTGAACAAAATTAGACTTCCAGAACACTAACGTAAATCTGATTCCCTGAAAATACATTTTCTTTACTTAGAAAGTATCATGTGCAGAGGAAATAAAGGAGTCCATCTGAAACATATCAAATATTTTCTGCAAGATTCCTCCTTCAGTTGCTTTCCCTTGAGCAAGCCTTTAATTTGAGTGTTTAAGTCTTACAGTAGTATAAGCAGACACAATTCCCACTTCGTGTTGAACAAGCTGTAGCCATACTCTATATTGTCTATATTCCCTATATTGTCGAAATATTCCCTAAATAAGCATTTGGATTTAGTTCAAGTGATAACCAAGTGTAACTCATCATTTCTCTTCAAAAGCCCAGGTATTCCTACCAGTTTCTCAGCCTTTATCTCCAATACCTCAAGCCAACTTACCTGTGCTCCCCAGCCCTTCATAGTCCAGAAGGACCACAGAAGATAGAAATGCCAGAATGACTCGGCAGCAATGACACCGAACTCCCATGCAGAGTTCAAGCAGTTTACATCAAGATGACTCATCAAAATACTTTTACATCTGAAGATGGTTCCTAGAATATGCAGCTCTACTACACCCACTTCCCATATGGAAGGGAAATTTTGAGTTAGTTTAGATCTTACAGAACAAATCAGAGGCAGAAAGTGTAGCTTGATTGAAATAGCTGGGATCAGCTATTACACCTGTGAGATGAACTTAGATAAATAGGGTATTTTTGATTCTGTAATCAATAATGCTAACCTTTAAAATTATTAGTTGCTGGAAGTCTTCCCAAATAGCCAATACTAAGAACAATTAATTAAGACTGTAATCACAATTAAATGGCAAATAGGATGACATATCTCCCTATCTGTATGGAGATAGGAAGTAATTCTTAGAAGTGACTGCTTTATAATCTCAGTCAAATTTACCTAAAATATCATAACTAATGATAAGTAAAAATGTATGACGTTTTCAGAAGTGCATTCAGCCATCTGGGTTAGGCCAGAGTTTCTTTTCTTTTCATCAGCTGATCAATTAAAATCAATTAAAATTGATAGCAAAGCACTGGATAATTTCAGAATCACCGACAAAATGCATAGATTTTTACTGTGAATTATTTTGATACTGGGCAAATAATGACCACAGAATGAAAGTAGAATTCAATCTCCAACAAGATGAAAAGAGTTCACATTTTTCCCATAGAACCCTCACATGACAATTATGTACACTTGCATTAGTATCTATGCAAAACTGAAGCCAGACTGCATATTGCTAGGCCACTTTTCAAATTAACCTTGTAATGTGTCACAGAAAATGGTGATATTTCTGTAATTACTTCAGTAACACACTAAAATGAGGTCTATAGGTCCTGATTACCCATGATAAAATGAATAGTCCTTAGTTTTGCAAATAATCTTGCTGGACTTAGATCAATGCGTTTGTAATTTTCAAGGGTTTATAATTTCTTCCCCTTTAAGGTTACCTAATTAACACTGACAGATTTCAAATAGAATATCCTCTGTTAAAAGAATCCAACAAAGTACTATGCTTATTAATTTACTGATTCAGAATATATGTAACATTACTGAAATCATAACATGTTTGAACTCTGCAGGTTCAAAATCTCACTGCATTGTTATACCCAACAGTGAAGGGCAAGTCCGGGAGGCAGCAGAAGGCAAGGTTCTTGCAAATTTCAGTAGCCACTCTACTGAAGAGAGACCACAGAAATGATCCATCGCCTGCGTCAGTGATTAAAATTAAACTGGTATAGGTTCACTCTCTTATTATTAGGTTTATCAGCCTTCACTGATTGCATGCTGCATACAGCATCTTTGTTAACAACATCCAATTAACAGTTCAAAGATTTGGCAGGTATAGTGACCTTTACCAGAAGAATTCCCTCAAGGTCAGTGATTCACACAACACTTCCGCTTTCAAGCCAGTAAAGCGGTATCTTTAAAGGCTCTCTTGCAGTCATATAGGTCATATTCACTATTCTCTAAGACCATGAATCTTTTCGAATAGTGAATGGTTCTTGTGAAACACAATATTCTCAACTTTTGTTAAAGTTACCAAAATGTGTAGTAGTTACCCAGATGTATAGAAGTTTAAGGAACTGTCTCCTAAAACAAGGGAAGCAACTGACACTAGTCAAACCCAGACAGGTTCTGATTAATGCGATGCCTATGAAGTCGGATCATGACTCAGTGTCTGAGGGTTTTGCCTGTGCAAGGGCTGAATGAGAACTCAAAGATTTGATCTGTTGATTTTAATGGGAACTGGGAGTAAGTCTCAGGTGCTCAGCACATTCACACTTTGACCTATATGCTGGACACAAAAATACTGCTAAAGCTGGAGTTTGGATTTATTAAACTACAGTGGACTTAAGAAGGCCTGATTTGGCTAGTTCCTTCTCAACATAAAAGGCACATTAGACTGGGTAGACCCAGACAGAACCTGTGTTTGTGACAATCCCATGGGGAGTCTGGACTATGCACCACTCCACCTCAAATTCCTGTCATACCAGAACTGGAGGAATGTAATGACTCTTATCCTGATAAATACCCGTCTTGTTTTTTTAAAAACAAACCCAGGACTTGCTATATATTGAAGTGATAACTGTTCCACTGACCCACTGGGATGGTAAAATCAAATACAAATAACTGTTCTATTTTAATCTCACTCCCAAGTGGGGATAAATTTTCAGAACAGGTCAGTTCAAAATGTCACCACAGTTGCTAGTTAAAGAAATTTTAAAATCCTGTCCTTTTCATTAGGTAATGAAACAGTATTTGAGCTCTTACGAAAATCTGACCATATCTAAGTAAAGCGTAGGTAAACATATTTGTATTACAGTGGACTCCACGATAGTTAAATGTAGCAAGCTGATAGCCGAAGTGTGTATATGTGCACACAGAAGTATTTATATACTAGAGGAAAGGAGCCTATAGTCTCACCTTTAAGGCTTGTAAGGTAGTTCTGTTTGCACTTGTCCTTTTATCTCAAAATTTTAGACTGAAATTTTGATGATGGCTTCAGCAGTATATTGTATCGCTTAGCAGTGTAGTATCAGCTCCCAGTTGTGACCTGTATAAACAGAACAAAAATGTTGCAAGTAGCTGTAAATCTCTACCTGAAGTATGAAATACCTATATAATGCCTTGCATCACACACATCAGCTGAAAAGGATTTTACAAGCATCACTTGCAGCACATGACCATGGTTTTCTTTAACTTGTGTGCAGCTGAACCAGCACACTCCATAATCATTTCTCATCAGGGCTACAAGCACTGTAGCTGCAATAGTTTGGCTGGTCCTTTTTCCTGTCTCCATCTAGTATGGCTCAGTTTTCACTAAAGCCTGGAAAGAAGAACGCCTTTCTTGCATCCACTTTTCCCTTTAGATAACTTGCCCTCACATAGCCAGATTGCATTTTGAAGAAAAATACTGGGAAGGATCTCCAGTTTTGGAGCAGTAGTAAAATAAGCCCAGTTCTAGATTTCACCCTAGGAGACGTTTATCAGGCTCAGAGACCGAACAAGAAGTCTTTAATTTCAAATGGCAGAAGCACTTTGCTTCCCAAAGTTATGAAAAACTAGAAGGAAAAAATCTGAGCTACAACACAACTTCTAAATCTGTTCTAAATTGCACTAGGCATCCATCAGAATCTGAAAAAAAAGGTACTGAGAGACTTAATGGCCATCGCTGTCCCCTCCTTCTGTCCAGGTCAGAGTATCAGATATTTATGGGTAACAGGAGCTGGAAAATGAGTTCCTTTTCCATTGATACTTCCAATAAACCCTGCATTTTTAAAGTCAGAAACACAAATAAGAAATAAGGAAGTTTTGCTTGTGAACAAATTTTCACGTGTTTTTGGTCAAAAGCCATTTTTTCCCAATTTTCAGGAGTCTGGCATTTTTCCCCAATATCTTTTCCCCTTCAAAAAAGAAAGAGATATCTTTTGAGAACAGTCTAATTTAGTTTAAGATCAATTTTCATTAAAAATAAATTTTTATTAATAATTTTTGGATTAGCTATAGATGGAGCACTAACCACTCTACATAATAGATTTAATAGAACTACTGAGCAAATTTCACTCAGATGAGAAAGGCCTGCAGGACTAGAATTATGGTTTATATGCTGTCTGAAGTTGTTAGTTCAGGTCAGCTTGTAGCATATTCTGAGCTCAATTTACATTTGGCTCAGACCTGAAAGCTGGGCATCAGTAGGTAGGCCACAACAATTAACTGGTTAGTGGGATGACTTAACAACAATCAAATGCTAAGTAATATTTCTCCAGGCCAAATGTACCTGGGACCATTTAAGGAATCATTTTCCAGTGAAGAACCACTTACTTCCAGCTGGAAGTAAAGACTTTTGTCACTTGCTTTTTTTTTTTTTATAAATGGAAGAGTTATGAAAATCCTGTATGATTATTAACAGAGTATATGCCTTCAGATTTGTATGAAAATGTTTTACTTTTCTTCTCTGAATACTGTAAAATATTTAGCATTGTCTGAGCATCTGAACTGTAGTTCTATGATCTGTTGAGCTGGCACGATAGCTCTGCAGCAGTGAAAGCAGCATACTTTTCTTTTGGACTTTCCCTGCTCTCTGTTATCTGCTTCCTCTGTTCTGTCAAGTTCACCTTTCACAAAGCTAATTTAATTAACTAAAACTGTGGAAGATGCCACCTTTTCTTACCCTCTATATACGTGGCAAGCTAAAATGGCAAGCTAAAATGGATCAAAGAGTAGTCTTCCAAGCGATATTTGGCAAATAAATGTAACTAGCTGGAGTTTATGGCTGGGATGAGAAGGGGAGGGAAGATAGGTGAGAAGAGCACCAGCGTGCTGTTATGCCAACTCATGCCAAGTTGTGAAACGATACCTTGTGGCTGCCACTTGAATTTGACATACATGCAACCCACTGCCAAACAACTGTGGTGCCATTTTTTCTCCTGTGCCATCCTCAGTTGTGCATTTCCATCACTTCCTTTCTGCCTGCATTTGTGTAGATATTTACTGAGACTGATCTGGCTGAAAACATGCTGTTGTTGGGCTGATTCTCAGTTCATTTCCCTCCTCTGTACCGGCACAAGGAAGGTGATGGAAGCATACACTTGGGGCAGGACTGCCCCTTCCAGCAGCAGCAGGCACTTAGGTCAGCTTACAGCAGCTGTGGAAGCACACCCAGCAAGTCAAGAAGTGAATAAATAAATAAAACTGATGCAGAGGTTTACAGCCAAGCTAGGAAAGCTGTAAACATCAAGCAGGCAGTAGAAATGGTTGCAGTGGTGCAGTGGGTTTTTAAACACTGTCCCAGTTTGTATAATGGAAGGTCTTCTAGTTAGACAGCTGAGGGTATTTTCAATACTTACATATGTCTGAAACCTATTTTGACAGTGGATCTGACTGGCTGGAAGCCTAATTTTGTCTAAATTTATACCGGAGAAACCATATACTTTTAATGGGATAACATCAATATAGTGAAAGTAGACTCATTAACTCACTGTAGACCATGATGCTTGTTGGCACGTCTGCTAACAAAACCCCTTCCACCATCAGACAATAATCAACACTGACAGCATCTATAAACTCACTGAAGTCTGGGGTGGTCTCTCTGAAATGCTGAACACACTGACCTGATAATTTTAATCTCACATCAGACTAGTTAGGAATTATTTAGTAAAGGCAATGAAGTTGGAATCTGGTAAATTTTCTTAATGTAAGTAAATAATCAATCTCACTGTTTTCACTTCGGGAACATGGATAGCAAAGAGAACTGATGAAAGGTAACTCTAAAGTAGATTAATTAGGTTCTCACCACAAGTATAAACAACTAAATTGTTTCAGGGATATAAACCGGAATCTGTTTTGTTATTCTTCATTACATAGATTATGACACATTGATTGGAAAACAGTCAAATTTCATTGCAAAGCCAGTACATTTATCGATAGAGTTACTTGTTAAATTATACAGGAAAAAATGTTGTATTGGACTTTATGACCTGCTTCTCTTATCCTAATAGCTTGCTAACTTACAATCCATAAGCTTCATCTATATATCTTTCATTTATAGCTTATTGAAATCAGCAAACTAAATCAGTGGAGCATGTTCATTCTATACAAAGGTCTTTAGTCTCTAGAGAAGGAACAGAAATCTTCACTGAAACAGAATCATCATTATCTAGTAATCTATTTCTGTGGTCCTTTGCACCGGCAGAGTAAAGTGAAGCCAAAGCCCGAAGCAAAATGGGCTGTATGAATACCTGGAACCACCTAATTAACTGCAACAGAATAATGAAGACTGAAAGAAAGAATCCACTAAGTGGATCGTGGACATAGAACACAAGGTAAGCATTACCACCACAAAACATTGACTCATATACCTTTTGCTTCACAAATATTTAAAAAAAGATAGTTGGAAGGCAACCTGATGTCAGTGGAACACTTAGACAGGAGATCTAAAAACACAGACCACAGAAAGGAGAAACAGAAATCACTGATCACCTCTTTATCTGATTATATTTTCAATGCTTCAATAATATTGATTGTTCCTGACAGGTATACAGATCAGCAGATGGTGGGAGACTGTTACTATTTTGCAGCAATGATCCATTATTTTACAGTTTGTCATCAACATTTTACAGCGTACTTTGTAGAAAAGGAGTTCTTTAAAAAAAAAAAAGCTTTATCACATTATTGTCTCTTCCAAAATGTTTTACAAACAAATGTAAAACTACTAGGAATATTCAGGGGGATTCAATGGACAAAATGTTCCTTCTTTTCCCCTTCGATATTTGAGAAGGTGAAACGTTAGAAATATGTTGTCTCACTTTAATGAGGCAACACTTGTTATTTGGTAAATAAGCATACTGTCTGCTAAGTGTTGACTGAAACCCAGACTAGGTTTTGAATTTGTACTAAAACCGGAAACCAAAAGAAACTATTTTGACCACATGCATGTACAATACAAAACACCACTGTAAATATAGGTGGGTTTGCAGGGCAGTTCAGCACTCTGTGCTAACTTAAACTGCAAGGACAATGGTACCGAGTGTTCCCTAAAATACCAGTAGTCCAATAGTCAACTGTTAAAAAAATGGCAAAACTCCCACTGAGTCTAATGAAAGCCAGATCTGGCCTTTGGTTTGTTTGTTTTGTCTAAATAGGGAATAAACAAAGTTTCTCCAAAATGTAACTTTAATCACTACCTCAGTTACACAGCCTCATTGCTGAAGTTCCAGTTTTAGCAGATACCTTGGCTAAATGTCAAGCAATTCCATCAGCTCTTTGAAGACAAATATTAGACAGAGCCTGCATCTGAAATAATTTCCCCAAGCACCATTCAATTAACCTACTTGGCTAAAAGGTGATGCAAAAATCAATATTTTGTAACAGATGCTTGTGTTTCAGATGAAACTAATCAATAGGCATCAGAGCAATTTCAAATTAAAGACAGACAAAGTTAAAATATCAAGCAGTTTAGGTACCAAAAGTATTGCAACTTAGCTCTATTATTTCCACCAGGATATTCCCCCAGTTACTATTTCAACCTATCATTGATTTTATTAAATTATTTTTCACTTTTCTAAAATAAAAATAAAAATAATTACTGTCATATTGGGAGAACTCGCAAAGCAGGTGTGAGTTCCGCCTGCTGGTCCTACAGCAGCTGTTAACTGGAACCGTGCACTGGGTTTCCTCTGAGTATATCCATTTGAATAGACCTCAATATCTGGAATTTTTCTGTTTGTTTTTCACAAGCAGTTTTTCTCCCCTTATTCTTTCTAGTCTTGTACATACATAATGAGATGGAAACATCAAGAGACCCAGCTCAGAGCCCAAAGGATAAATTCTAGCATCAGAGGGTGTGCTATTTTGTGCCTACAAATGACTCAAGGAGACATTAAACATGTCAGTGAAACAAATATAAACAAACATGGCTGTGTGAACAATAAGAACAGTTTCTTATTCACAAGCCTTTTAACAGGAAGGGTTGGCAGTAATGAAGAGGAACTGTACAAAACGAGCTGATTCTCATCTGTGTTTTCCTTTCTACTATAAATATACCCTCTGATCAAATTTACTGAAGTAAGACATAGGACATGCAGAAGCACTTCCAGTGAATTGTCTCGGTTCTATAAAGTCATTGTCACACTTCTGGCCAGTGGGCTAGTTCTCTTTGGTTGCAGTAACAATTTGCTCCTGGGCAGCGAAGTGCATTAATGACTTACTTTCTACCCTTAGTGGGGAGAAGAGAAACTATTTTTCCAAATAGGTAACCCCAATATGTTACATACGGGTTTCTTTGTATGTCAGTTCTTTACCTTCATAGGGCATCATGAATGCAGCCACCGCTCTATGCTTCCTTTGAAGTTGTCAGTGTAGATGTGGGATAGCCATGGCGATTCTGGAACTGTCAGGTGTCAGTGTCTCATCTGTACTCCCCAGTGACAAACCAGTAAGTCTGATATCTTTGCTAGTGAACACTTGCATGGAGGATACCATCTACTCTTCTTTTTCCCAAATATTCTCAGCCCTCAGCCAGACTAAAAGTAAAATGTAAGATCTGATTGTAAGTGCCCCCCTCCCTCCAATCATTTTAAGGAGTATCCATTAAAAAGCGACACTTGGTCCCAAAGATGAGAAGAAGGGCTTGAGAGCAAGCGCAGACTCAAGTTTCCTTTTTACCTCTACTCTTTTACAGGTTCTATTTATTTATCAAGACCCAAAGCTAGGTCAGTGTGTAACCCCTTATATGTTGGCCTAATCTGTTTTTCTATTGACAAGCCATAACCTTTGGAATGGCTGTCTTATAACAGAAAGCATGTGAATCTTCCTGCAACATTTTTACTGCATTTACCAAATACTCAGTAGGATGAATTCTCATTCCCACTACTGTTATTAATAACAAACTCTGCATTGCTGCAGCATAAGTACTGATTCACCAAAGAGCAATAAATCTGATTATTAACTCCCATGATTGTACTAGTCTGCCAAGGGGGAATATATTTTAAAAACATAGTAGTAAATATAGGGGGAACACAAGCTGTGAGTGATTTATAAGAACCTTTATGATTTTATCACCAAACAGGCAAGAGAGGTAAATATTGAGAAAAAACAAGCCCTAAGACATTTTATAAATTGTTTTTGTGCATTCCTCCAGAGTCTATATCAAAGCAAGGAAAGGGATTATCATCCTTAAAAATACTATTTCTCCATGTCGCTGTTCTCTTGAGAAGAGGTTTAAGGATATGAAGATTCTCTTCAGATAGGAGACGACCAAACCAACTGAGTCAGAAACATACGGGATTTCCTAGATGACTTTTGCATTTATATTTCAAGATTATTTTGCAGGGATACTGAGAGATATTCTTTCCTTTTAGGCACTAAAACAGATCAGGTAATAGGATGATTCAGGGTACTGGTAATAGTCTGTAGAACCCTACACATTTAAACCTCCAGTCAAATCCATCCAATTTATTCAGGGACCTCAGTGGCATCTATTATTGATCCTAGTTCAGTTTTCAGAAAGCAGAAAATTTCCTCAATAAAGATTCAGCCATTGTTGCATCTGGCACAGTGTCCCAATCAGGAGAATTAAGATACAGATAAGCTATCTGTAGGTAAAATGCTCTCTCTGCTCCTGAACAACTTAAGAATATCAAAAAGACAAAGTACAGGAAAAATGAGCATCTCCTGTAATCATGTTTTAGAAGATCAAGGTGAATATGCTCACAGAATTATAATAGGCTGTGTCCCTAAATTCTTATCTAATAATAATCACTGTAAGTCCTCTACCTATTATTTAAATTTCAACACATTAATACACCATTGTGCAAAAAATTGTTTCTTAAGGATTGAGAGCAGAGCATCCAAGAAACTGGTAGAAGTGCCATCAAAACAGCCAAGAATAAACCAACATGGCAATGCTCTGTTGATTTATTCCAGGGCGATGCACCTGGACCCACCAGCTGTCACACATATTCCATCCAGAGCAACAGCTGTTTGCTCAATAGTTGTCATATTGTCTGACACAAACAATTGCTTGTTAAATTTGTCATCAGTGATTCTCTGTGGGGTTTGAAATGCTGGAAAATGTTACATTTTGTTCCTGTCCTTAGGTTTTGAGTATTTTTTCGGACATAACATGCAGGGTTCCCGAATGGGATTTTGTGCAGCTGTGCAACTCTAGTCAAAATTACAGGTCCTGTGGCATCTCCAAAAAGGTCAAGTTCAAGGTGGTTCACTGTGAGCTAAGGACACCTAAGTAAGGGGAGGTGGAAAGTAATGTTTAGCAGAGCAAATTATGTGGCAGAGAAGATGGAAGGATCTGGTCAGGTGGCCAGGCGAAGAACACGAGACTTAACAAATACATTTTATACAAACTATGGGGGAGAAGGGAGACGGAAATTCCAGGTCATGGAAAGTATGGAGGATGTTACAACACTTAGGGCTGGGGAGTGACCTTAGGGAGTCATAGCTGTGGGGAAAGAACAAATATGTTTACTAGAAATGTTATTAGGGAACGTTTTGCATGAAGCAGTGGAATTTGAATACTAGATTAATGAAGCAGCACATTATTACAGGGTTGAGCAACAAGGAGGACTGTGGTGTTAATTCCTGCGAAGAAGATACTCAACAGGAAATGAAGCAACATTATGTGATAGGAGATTGCTTAGAAATGGAGAGGTAGACCTGAAAAACTTCTGAGCACGGGCAAGCTTTGAAGATAAGAGTTGACGAAATCACTGTACCAATGTGCGTAACAAGAGAATGTGGAAATTGAAGACACTCATGTAATAGCTCTGAAGAACTGAGAGAACAGAGGTGTACCCATCAAAACAGATGTTTTATGAATTGTAAGAGATAAGCACCAGGAGTGAAGGTAATGAAAAAAGTAGATCAAGATGCACCCTGAAGAAATTGCTTTTAAAGTATATTCCAGTGGGTAATAGTAGAATCAGTAAAGCACATAATGGATGGGAAACCTAGTTAGCAGAGACAGTACCTGCTAGACAACTATACACCTAATTACTTCCTCACAAGTACTGCTTGTTGCACAGGAGAATATGGCATGAATGAAAATATTCAGTATGTTAACTTCAACTGCTCACAACATACAACAAATCAACAGACATGAAAACTCTCTTCAAAGACCCTTTCCGCTGACAGCATGCACTGTCAAAAGCATGTGTGTTTTACCCAGAGCAGAGAGTGTATGCCACACAGGCAGAATAGCCCTGGCCTTGAAAATGACCTGCTTTCCTCTCGCTGTATGCATTCGTGGCTTGCTGATGCCTCATAACAGATTTGCTTACTGGTTTGGACTAAGCTAAAGATTAAAGAATACTAGATAGACAATTTTTTAAATTATCCTTTTGGGATCAACAATGTAGACTTATCATAGTAAGTCACCCAAAATGTTACTCCTCCAAAAATGGGATCTGATTAAACCTCACTAAGCTCAAGGATTTTTAAAGGGCAATCTCTGGTGTAAAGGCCAAAACTAAACAGCAGATACCTATGTCTCCATCAGTCACATCAAAAGGATAAGTCTTTTACTGAACTTAGGTTGACAGACGCCGATGTTTAAATTCCCTGAATGCAGAAAAGACAGACAGAGAGATGGCAAGGCAAAGAGAATCCAGTTGTATTTTCATGGACATAATTGTTCCTCTTCTCACCGACAGGTGGCACCTAAGCCGCGCCCTGAAGCGGTCTTCTCCACCCCACGGGCTAGAGATGCCAGCATGGCCTATTTCCACACTCCAGTAACGATTTATGAGGTCAGACGCGGGCTAAACATTCTTAGACTACCAAGCAGTATATGGTTTGTGACTGAGGTCAAACATCAGGGTAACATTTAGTCATCACATGTCAGAGTAAAGTCTAAAGGACAAAATTTGGTGCAATATATTTACTTTTTGCCAGTGGAGGAACTTTGGTTTCAAAGAGGAAGGAATGAAAAACTGGAAGATATATTTGTAGATGTTCACTACCATAGTCATATGTCCACATTTAGTTGTGGATAGAAGTGTGGCCTTCAGTTGTCTGGGCATTCGTCTTTAATGTACCGATCACACCAGAACACTGATGAACCAAGACCCTGGATAATAGGTGTCAGAATTTCTTGTCTCACAACTACCAAAACTTAGAGCACTTTTATTCACCTTAGATGGGGACTTGAAAGCTTTCTTATTTTGCAAACCTTGTAAAACTTTTCAGACTGGGCTGGGACACTGATAAGAGTTTAAAAAAGCTTAGAGTACCAAGTATCTAAAGTTGTTCTTACAAACTACATTTACCACGGGCAACCACCAGCTTAGCCAAGTACTCAGGCTCTGCAAAATTAGTAATAGTAATTAACAGTAACAGAAATAATTTCATTTCAAGCACAGCACTCTATAGCTGAGAGAGCAAAAGAAACAGCAACCTCACCGAGTCCAGCTGGGGCATCTGTTGCAATCTGGCAGATCTTTGATGAAATGATGGTGAGAACCTGCAAAAAATCAAACAGACAGACTCCTCTAGAAAGCAAAAGAGATGATACTTGTCTTTAGTGAGGATTCCCGCTCATTGTTAGGAACATCCATTCTCCAGATAGAGGCAAAAGGAGAGGGAATAATAATATTTATGGAAAGGTCTGACAATATTGCAGAATATTTTTTCCTTTTGGAATTCGGCAGATTGTACAAAATGTTAGATATTTTCAAGAACATTAGAGGGGAATGTTCTTGAATATCAAAATGTTTTCTTAAGGTACCTAAAAGAGGTTACACACATCCCATACAGAGCTGTGGCTTTTTAGTATATTAGGTCTCTGTCTAACATCCTAGCCATGAAAACAAAATAAAATAGTATTACTGAAATTTGGAAATCACTTTTTATAAAGGATCTTCAAACACAGACAGTACCTCAGAGTGTCTCACAAATACAATTAAAGCAAAAGTATAGGAAATTATTCATAAAGTGAATTATTTTTATATTCACATATATTTGGAATAAGATTATGTGGCACTCAAGTACAGAATCAGAATAAATGCTTCCAAGTTCTTTTTCAATTTCAAGCAGAAAGACAAGAAGGTAAAATGACAGTGATGGTATGCATCTTAGCACACTCAATTGCCAAAAAAGAACAAAATACGCTTCAATTCACAATGATAACAATTTAAAGTGGGCTCTGGAGTATGCAATAGCCTGATAGATTAATACAGAAAGGAAATTTTGGGAGTATTTACACGAGATACCCCAGACATTGAAGACTGTTGAGAACCAAGGGACTTTTGTCATTGATCTGTGAAGGCTTCTATGCACATTGAGTACATACTTCTATTCTCCTGCAAAAAGAACAGCTCTTCCTAGCAGCTAAACTCAGGTTACAGCACTAGTCTTTTGCCAGAATGAATCACACAGCCATTGTGCACGGAGAGCTGCACTCACTGCTGCCCTGGTGTACTCAGCAATGCTCTATATTCATCCAAGACTCAGTATTAGTGTCAGTTGCTTTCTGGTTGGTCTCATTTGAGAAAGGAGACAGAAATGTGCACAGGGGACATGTTCTAATTTTTATTTTTAGACAGATCTTTACAACCTTGAACAACTATCAAGAAAAAGAAGCCAGTGCTGTAAACAAACTCTGAACTAGAAATTCTAAGGCAATTCTAATTCAAACAGTAGGGTCAGGAGACTGCAAAGGATCTGTGAAGTAAAATGCATGGGGCTTCCTCAATTCCATTTCTGTACTGTCAGAGTATGTCTCCTGTAGCCATCCACCTGCATGTAGGCACCATCTGCCTACTCCTGTGAAAAATCTTACTGTCAGTTGCTTTACAAGTCTGCCTGACTTTTGAGACCATACATATGCAGGTCAGAAATATTACAGCATCCTAAAGCAGGCAATGAGAAATTATAACTTCACTTACATCCCAGTGAAGACCTGAACTATGATGATAACATGCTGGTTTGCATGGAAGAAGGTTTAGAGGATAAGATCCTAGAAAAAGCAATGTTCTGTCGATTCTCTCAGGTTACTTACAATTGTTTTCACATAGCAGCTTGTTGGGATTCTTTACAGCAGTCAGATGCTTGTATAAAATGGCAATAAGCTTAAGGGGGTGCGAGTGCCTTGAAAGCAGGTGAGTATAACAGGAGAAAATTTTAATTTCCATCTCTTAATAAAATATGCCTTTGTATTTATAAGTCCAAATATGGAAGCTCGCATAGACAAAGCAATTTGGACACAGGAAGAGAGAAAACATTCTGACCAGTTACATTGTTGTAAATCCTGAAATGAAAGTAATTACTCACTGAGTTGGGCATCTTGCTCCTGGCGTACAGTCTATTTTTATTTATTCCCTAATGAGGATAAAAGTTAGTAGCCTCTGCACGATGATTAAATTCCATGATGAACTTGGAAGGAAGATGGTAACACTAATGATGAGGACCAACCTGCTTTCTATGTCTACAACAGTGATTTGCAAAGGAACTTGCCCAGGTATTTGTCTCTCATCTCACAATTGTTTCTACTTACCTCATGGTATTTCAATTCTCGAGGCACTTTTGGAATGGCAACATAGGTTTCTTTCCAGATGAAAGTGATACAAAAAAGGAGATACACCCTTTCCACACTGCTCCAAGAGGGAATCCTCGCAGCAGTTACCCAGCACGCCATGTACGCATACGAGCTTCTCCACTTTGGAAAGACCTCTCCGCAGCACAGTACAAACAATGAGATGTAATCTGCCTCTGCCTGTTGGTCCTTACTTGTCTTGATACTTCGTCTGTCAGAACTGGGTTTCACATCTCTCCGTTGATTCTTTTCACTTTCTTCTTTAGCTTTGGTGCTCTTTTTGTGCCTTGTCCTTCTCAGCCTGCCTTCTCATGGAAATTGCGTGACTTAACCCCCTCTCTTCTTTTCAGCACCTCACCCCCCCCTTCATTCACATATATTTCTCCATTTCATTTACATGTCTTCCTTCTTTTCAACATGTCTTTGTTAGTATCCCAGCCACAGTTCCCCAAAGGTACATCCTAGGAGCCAAACGATTTGGTTACATCGTGTTAGGAGACAGACAAGGGCTTTTTAGCTATAAGGATTCTCAGGAGGCGATGGCTGACTGCTGTCTGCTGTTGGGTTTGATCAGAACACGCATCACTGCCATGGTAAAAATGAAAATGGTTGTTCCAAAGATCCACCATGTCCACGTGACAATGAAAACAGCTAAATCTTCAGAAAGAAGAAAACTATAAAATGCTTGATCTCTCCAGCTGGCAGAGGGGAGATTGTGCTCTCTGGAATCAAGGACAGCAGCGTGGTAAGGTGATGTTGTAGTGCACCCGTGACCGACCACGGTCCTGGCTTCATTGATGACTGCAATATGAGAATTAGGGAAAATAAAAAAGATCACCCATGCCTGGGCACGTGGATGGCTGGGGATGTGTTAAGAGCTACATGGTCCACTGCTGGAATACATGGAAAGCAAGCAAGTAGGAACAGGGGGAGGAGCAGCAGCAAGCAACGTGACTTGGTGTCGTCAACATCAGCAAGAGGAAGCCCTTGGCCGTGTTTGCTAGTACGGAGTCCGGCTGCTGAGATCACCGGTGTGGGACAAAATTTTGCTATAGAGGCCCAGACTGTAAAGAGAGCAATGGTTTTTTGGGTGCTTTTGAAATGAAGTAGATGATAGCAAACTACTGTGTACAGATTCAGTTGCTCTAAGTCAGATGGCACCTAACTCCAAATACCCTTTTACACTAATCCTTAGCAGAAATGTGAAGAAATCAGCAACAACTGCTTCGGCATAGTAATTCAATTACTATGAAAACCACAGTCATAGATTTTACTGAAGGAAAGTCACTGGGAGGAGTACATGACATTGTCATACTGCGGGGCAGAACACTAGGAGGGAGGATATCTTATTGCAAAGTGAAATGGTGAGGTAATGGTAACATTATTTTATAAACTGCATACACATCAATGACAACTTTAAGCTTAATATACTGGAATGTCTTGAAGTAACAGACAAAGAATCCATCTGACCAGATAACAGGCACAGAACACTGTTAATGACAATGCCAGCAATAAAACCAAGAGGAATTTTGTAGGCTTACATTGACCTGGGTTGCAGACCAACATTCCTTGTGTGTGTGTCAAACAGTTATTTATTTTTTCCTCCCAGAAAGGTTAGTATAGGAAAATATAACATGTCAGATGAATCTACCATATGCTATTGTCTACTAGCAATGAAGGCTCATGAAAATCAGGCCCAGATTATGCTGTACATTCTGTGAGAAAATACATTGGAAGTTACTGAATGTACTTACAAAAGTGCAATACAAATCAAAATAGTAACAGGGTCCTGAGCACTCTGTTATTGTGCGAGCAAAACATTCAGTCTTTGTACTTCCCAAAAGCAACACCCAGAAAATTGGTGTGACTAGGGAAAACAGAGGTGTGGCCAGAACCATGTCTAGTATGAAATGATGATGTTGACGATCACACGGTTTGTTATTTTGCCCTTTATTAAACTTTTATGCATGGTAAGTGAATGCACATTCGTCAGTATAATGTACAGAAGTTCTGCTAAAAACAATAACCACCATTTAGCAGTTCCTGTCAACTGGTACTCTTAGGGGTTGTAAAAGATCATGGCAAGGGTCAGTCCTGACAAACCCCAGAAGCATTACCAAATGATGAGTGCCTCAAGCAGGGCTGTTACTGAAGCTCATTATATGATGTCACACTATTAATAATGTTGCCACTGATTTCTGCAGGAGCCTGTTGGGTCTAAAGCCATCCTATGAGCTCCGCTGTCTGTCATCGGACCCCAGCACTGGCCCAGCCATTACAAAACTTAGCATTCCTTCAGTATGCACTTTATTCACCTTACTCATGAGGCATTGAGCTACGTATCAGCCTTTGCTCAGCTTTTCACATTGCAGATATTTTGTCTTACAGGCCTTTCATGGCATTTTCTCCTGCCTCTCTACAGTCAACCTTGACAAAGCCCTTCCACCATCTTCCAGCTGCCTTCAGCTGTGCTCAGGAGGCAGCATCCCCTCATTTTTTATCACAGTACTGGCTCTCACTATCTTTTTGCTATCAAGACTGTTTCTTTTCTTTTCTTTTTTTCCCCAGCATGCACTATTTCTCTTGGACTTTTCAATGATTTGATTTTGTAAAATACTGAGAACTTTCAATTCCCATTGGCTTCTGTGGAACATAAAGATGTCAGCACTATGTGGGACAGACCCATTAAGTTTACATAGGCTTTGCACTTGCAAACCCTCCATGAGTTTAAGTTGTTACCCTGTCAGGATGTGCTCTTCTTTAGACAGTCCAGGTGTACACTTTGACACCAAATATTTTAATGGAACTATTTCAAAAGTTCTCTTTTATTTTGCTTTTTTTTTCTTTGCTACTTTATTTTTCTTTAACTTCTTAGACTTCTGAGTTTCCGTGCTTTCCTGAAATACAACTACTATATTTTATCTTTTGAAATGCTTCCTGTAACACCATCTTCGCTCCACCTTTCTCAAATAATGTCTTTTCAAATTTCTCCTAATTCGCAAACACAAGTGCTTTTGCACTACAATGCTGTTCAAGCAGTGCTTTCATTCCAGTGGAGGAAGAGCTATAACTCGACTCTCTTGTTATAAAGCATTTAGTACTTTAAGAAGCCACAGACACATCAGGCTGATGTTTTCTGTGTCCTCAGCCTCAGCCTAAGGGTAAAATAAAATGTGAGGACATTTGGAAAAGTTTCATATTGCTGCTTTTTAGATTTTGGGGCCTGAAAACTAAATCGTGTTTTCATCATTAAAGAATATTTTTGACGTTTTCCTTGACCACAACTGACTCAAAAATAGCTTCGCTGTTGGATTTCCTTTTCCTTTGAATCTATGTATCAATTAAGGAAGTTGTAATTCTTCACAAATAAGCACATAGGCCAAAGAGGAATCAGTGCTACTCTTTGTTTAGGGAAATAATTTGGCATTTAATGAGTTCTTTATGGCAGCTGAAGAGGAAAGTAATTAACCATTCATGTTGGGAGGGCCCCTGGCACTTCCTTCTAGCAAGCACAGGAGTTGTGTTTTTTTATAATACAATCTTGCATATTTGCTAAATCATATGTGTTCATGTTACCCTGATTTTTGTTAGATGAACAAATCCATATGTAAACCCAAACAATTAGAAAACTACTAAAATGTTATATATGAAATGCTGATTTGGTACTGTCTATCTTGCAGAATGCTCTCATGAGCAATAGTTTAAGGATAAAGCGAAATCTGAAAGAGGAATTGTATCAAACAGTGAAGTTAGTTAGGGATTCTTCCATTCACCACCATGAATCCAATCAGGAATTACTGACACTCACTGGAGGAATAATTATATGCTTAGTGGAGAGTCTTCTGTGGTTTTTATTGTCGTATTTTTATTATTGTTCCTATTCTCCCTGGTTTGGAAAAACAGTAATTGAAACAAAGTCTACACCGGGAAATTTAGCCTTCCATTGATTTATAGTGTAGAAAAAAGAGAGGAGGTAAAAAGCAGAAGATAGACATATAAAGGCTGAAATGTTGTAAGTGTTAAATCCACATATACTAATGTATTTTCTCAACCTTCTTAATTTGGTTAAACTGATTCTAAAATCATTTTGATTTGCTGTGTAAACCTGTTTCTAGCAGAAACATAACTCCAAAGCAGAAAATAGACATATAAAGGCTGAAATGTTGTGTTAAATCCACATATACTAATGTATGTTCTCAACCTTCTTAATTTGGTTAAACTGATTCTAAAATCATTTTGATTTGCTGTGTAAACCTGTTTCTAGCAGAAACATAACTCCAAAGAACAGCGCTCAACATTTTTCAGAATGGTTGTTTTATCAAGGCTCAGAACATGCTCTGAGATTAACAGTACTGTTCAACCTCTGGGCATTGTGTTTCCCAAGCTCATATTTAATTACTGACATTTTCAGATAAATGAATGCTCAAAATTTTTGCTTCTCATGTTTTTATAGATATAATGTATCTGAATAAATCCAACTAAACATTACACTGACTAAACTTTTAGGTATCATCTAGATTAAAAGAGTGTAAATAAATCAGTGGCATACCAGGAGAAGATCAAATAAAAAAAAGGCTGTTTGTTTGGTTTTTATAATCTCTTTTTTTCTTATTGCTAATGTATCAGCTAGTAGGCAAGAAGGCGTTTAGTGACTGGGCACAGCAGAAACAGCACGGTACCACTCGGGGTGCATCACTCCCTGTCGGATAAGGGTGAGCTCAGTACCCCCGAATGAACGCAGACAACGCAGACTCAAACACTGGCTCTTCCTTCCCTGCCAAAGGGGACTGGAAGCGATCTGAAGTGCAAAAAGAGACAGAAACCACTGACTTCAGTGGAATGTGAGGCATGCTTTCTCCTTTGTTTTCCAGCATGTTTTGACTATTAAAAGAAAATATTGTCTCTAGCTTTGAATCTTTCCAACTATAACATTGCCGAAAGCTAAAAGGTGCTGAGCACTTTCTGAGAAGGTGCAGAGCTCCATTAATTCCCATTAAGGCAGTGTAACAATAAAGGGGCAGCCTCCTGACACTGAAACACGTTTGCAGCTTTCAAACTGTAATGTTTCTGTGTAATAAAACTGCCCTGCTGGTACTAAATCTAATCAGTACCACGTGCCCCATCTCTCATGTAAGCATGTTTTGGAGAATACTTTCTACAATAGCTCATCTGTGGATTCAACCACAAATGAAATGTCTTGCTTATGTTGCACTCCCTTTCCTGCTGCCTGCACAGAATAAAATGAACTGTTTCTTCAGTTATCAGGCAGCCTGGCTCGCTCTCTCTTCTTCAGCCTGAACGTACTCAGCATCCCTCCAGGGTTATTGTATTTCTAAATTCCCTATATGCACATGTATGCATACACATGCAAATATAAATACATCATGATAGTTTCCTGTTGCCATGCAAATTGGAAACAAATATGGAATACTTCTGACTTAGAAAGCCTTTATGGAGCACTCTATCACTGAAAAGCTATTGGTTCTAATATACACATGCCTGAAGTCAACAGAACCATATGAATTGCTAGGTAATTTCAGTAACAAAAATGGTATCTTTCCAGCCAGACTTTAAATTTTGTAAAAAATATGCAAAATAAAATTTCTAAAATTAAAAACTATCTAGCTGTTTTCTTACTTATACACTCCCACTATCAACTAAGTGACCTAGCCATTCACCAGCATCTCTGAGGAAGCTTTCTATCCATGGTTAGAGCTTATTACCATTCCCTAGGAAAAATGTTTTGGAAAAAAGGATTTTTATCCTCCATCTGTGTTAAAGGCTTGCGGGTCCTCCTTTTATTTATTCTCTCACTTTTTATTTCATGGATTCCTGAGAAAAACGAGCTTTTCTGACCCTTTCATATCGGCCTCTCCATATAACTTCCTGCGCTGAAATTCTTTGTGTTCCTTACACTGTATATAGCAAGGTTCCCTAATTCTTGGTTACTTGAGAGACAAAAAGACTGAATGGTTCCTTGTGAATTTGTGGTGGTATTACCACCAGACTGCCAGCCCAGCTCTCAATACCTCGTATTGCTAAAATGAGTCAGATTGTGATATGAACCAGTTTCATTTTCTTAACTGAAATTTGAACAGACTTCTGGTATGCTTGTCCAGTATATTCTGAAAAAAAGTCACACACTAGCTTGGCTTTAATTCTTAGAGAGCTCACTAGTCTTTCGAGGTTACTCTACTGTTGTTTACACAGTGTCACTCCTGAATGGTAGAGGAGGACCCTCAGACTTGTCACAGGAAATCATTAAAATTCCTGGTGTTCTTGAAGCAAGCTTATGCAGAGTTCCTTCCTCTTTCCACTTCCCTGCACAAAGCTGTAAAAAGCCAGCTACAACACTTAACAAACTTCTGCCACGAGATGGACTAGTCTAGGTGATCGATCAAAAGTGCATTTTTAAGTCAATCATACAGCGTATGTGAATTAATGAAAAACAAATGGAATACATTTGTCATTTTCTCAACAATATTTTGCTGTCCTTAAAAGCTTTCTGAGGAACTAAAAATATTTCATTAGCATTAATCAGCTAATCCTCATAACCCACTTGTGAGTTACTGTCCCATTTTAAAGTTGAGGAAATTAAGGCGAAGAGACCAAATGGCTTCTTTAGAGTCACAACAGAGAGAGTAATGCTTGTATTTCAGCAATACGCAGAGGCTGCATCTGGGATTTATGCCTTAGGGGTTGCACACATGAACACAGTTTCCAGCCCCACAGAACGGAAATTCTAAATGAAGACAAATGACAGGTTATGGTGGAAATAGAGGCACAGAGGGACAAAGTGACTTGCCTATAGTCATACAGACAGAAATCCAGATCTCTGATGCCACACTGAGATAAACACAGTATAAATGTCAAACCTGCTTGCTAGATAAAATCCAGACATATAATTCCATGCCAGAGGAACTAAACTACCCTTTTCTTCCCCCCATCAACCTTTTCTCATTCTTCTTCCTTTTTTATATGGTCTTAATCTCATATGTTATTACAAATGTTTTCTGGTATCTAGCTACAGTCTTGGATGGGAAAGAAAGCTTTAGCTTGCTCAGACAAGAGAGCCACATTCTCCTGTATAACAGATAGATAATCAGAAGAACATGACCCCCCCTTTAGCTCTTGAAGCTGCAAATACTTTATAACATATGTCCCATCAATGTTTTGGCAGAGTTATTCCAGTAATGATTGTAGGGAAGCAATAAATTGGGAAACACCTATTATAAAACTTCTTATGTGCAAGTCCACAAGAAGATATATTAAATGTTTGCATTTTTCCTATTCCTTTTATTTCAGTCAGCAACATATAAAGACCTCATAGGTTCCTCTCAAATAAAGCGAACAAGTCAAGCAGGCTTTATAAACAACTGAGACAGTTAATGGTAAGATGAAGTCCAACAGGAAATTATCAGGATTATTAAGATGTTCTTGTTTTTTACAGTTTAATTCACTTCAGAATTTATATAAAGATTAAATTTCCTATATAACAAGTTTTGGGGTGTGTTATTGGGTATACTTCATTACCAAGAGTCAAAATCCTGGTGAAAATCATATTGCATAAAGCGTGAACTATTGTGGAGTAACCCTCTGGTACAATGAGACCTACAGCGGCTTAGTCACCTTCATGGGAGAGCAAGAACTATCTGCCGAGTTCCTTCTTCTCATTCCCCACTCAGACAAAAAGTGCAGAGAAGCAGACAGCCAGTCAATCCTTGGTTCTACTCATGACTGGAACATTAGTGAGGCTGTGTCAGCTCAAGTAAAATGTGAAATAAATGCAATTTTTTCAAAATTGCAATCTTTGAAAGAAAGCAAAAGACTGTTTTCTCTTTTGTAGGTTACCTGGGCTGCTCCTAAGAACGGCTCAGAAAGAAGTCTTCTGTTAGCTGTAAAAGATCATACCTTGTCAGGTTTGACCTAGGGTTTATATTGACTATTTAATAGCTTAATATTTGAATGTCTCTTTATAAAGACTAAAAATAAAAGTTTTCTTAATGTGATATTAAAAATAAAGTGAAGTTTCCCTCCTCCTTCACCTAGATAAAAAAATGCTATTTTTTTCTATAAGGGAAGTGTTTTTATACAAGGGCTAAGTCTTGTTAAATTGGGTATAAAGCAATTAACCTATTTCTTACTGTCAGATTTAGTTGTAAGTTGACCTAATTGAAAACTAAAACCTATGCTATACCTGTCTGAATTACCATTTTGTATTGAGCCTGAAAAAACAGCACAGCTGGAACAGGCTGTGCACAGAGGAATTCAACAAACTCAAATGAAGGGCTGCTACGCTTTTGGATAAGAGTTTTGGAGGCTAAGTATTTCCAGGAGATAAAGAGATGTTATGTTGCTTTTAGTATGTATAGAATGGGTCTCTTCTAACCTCTCCCTGGGTAACTGTCAATGAGCTTACTCCAAATATACATCGGTATAAGTTACAAGTGAAACAAGTCATCTCATTTTAAGGAATGATCCAGAATCTAAAGAAAACACAGAGAGAAGATGTATTTTAATAGCTTCCACTCCACTGATTTCTAAGGATTTCAGGCAACTGCACTAACATATACCTCTTGCTCTCTCTATCATTTGTTTATCACTCTCTATTATGAAAACATACAAACATATTTGGAAGGCAACTAGATGCTCCTGTGAACTGAACTAGTGTGACCAGGAATTCCACGTTACATAGTTCATCCCTTTGTTTCAGTCTAGGGTAAATTATATAATCAGAAATCCAGCATGTAATTTGTGTTGGGTTTTGGTTTTCAAAAAGTATTTCAAAAAATCCCTTCTGTTTAAACACATAGCTTGTTCAGCATTTAAGCTGAAAAATCAGGACAGATATATGGATGTATATGACAAAATGTTACGCCTATGAACAATTCAAAGATCTTTTCTATACTACATCTATTATGTATTTGAGCTTGTTCGGAGACTGCCCAGATGTGTCCCCTTTCTATTTTAGAGTCCTGCCCTAAATTACAGACGACCAGAAGTGGGAGGCAGTCTGAGTATTTGCAACAAAAAAGTTATAGCAGCTTGTTAGAGCAGAAGAAATCACTTGACTGGACCAATGTCTGTGGCATTTGTCATTCTGGTAGAGCTTGTTTTGACTACACTGGAGACTGCATGGGATGATTGAATATTTTGGTTTCTACCTCTTTTGCCTGAAAAATGACCAGCATCCAGGACTATCACATTTTGACAGATGGAAAACAACTGTTCAGCCAATTCTGTAAGAACTTGTGGTTTTCTTTTTGTTTTGGTGGATGCTCAATAGTACACTTCTACCTCTGCTGTGTATAAAGTGTCCTTCATGTTGTAATAGGTAGGATCAGGGTAGAAGTGAGACATTTTGAGATTTGACTCAGCTCACGTATTACTGACCTACAGCCTAACCGTACAAAGAACGGTACAAAGAGAGCCTATGACCCCATAAATTCTGCAAGTTGTAAAAGGCCATGGCTATGTCAACTGATTCATTTCTCTGTTACTGGAAAACTGACTTTGCTACGGTAACATGCTGTACTTTAAAGGTCACAATGAACAGGGCTCTGATAAATCAGCCTTGACAACCACAGAGTGGGTCCATGATAACAAAACAAGAAGCTTTAAAATAAGTAAACAATAAAGTAGGTAGAACAGCCAGAATTCTATTTTAGCCTCATTAGAACAGAAAAATCCTAAGTAGGAAAGCAGCACATTTTCTGCTGTCTGGGGCATTTTTCAGGTGCCCATCACAGTATTAAATCCAGGAGGGAAGGAATCTCCTACAGTTCTCATACTCATATACTTACTACTAGATACATGTAGACAATCTTCTCATTTCTTCAGAGCAAAACATTTAAATCCCTAAAAAGAAATTATGCTTCAAATTTCCTGCCCATAATGGTAACTGCAGTTGTCATCTATTATAAGACTGAAAATAGAATGATGAGATAAAATACATTCAAATAAAATGTAAAACACCAGATCTTCTGGAAAAACAAAGCAATGTTTGATAGATGACCAAGTTTGCAAGTGAGAGAGTTTGGCAACAATATGCTCCTGGCTTTCAGAGAGCCAATAAACAAGTGTTTTACTCTCAAGATACACTAAATTGAGTATAGTGGTGTTGATTATTGCTTTCTGTGTATTTTAAGCATGCATAGACTCACAATTCATATCATCCAGCTTTATCTGCATACTCAATTTGCTTGTTTGTCTCAGCGGTCAGAAAGGAACATACTGCATCCACAAGGGCTTGCTCAAACTGTCAAGTTTCTTATCTAAGTTCAAACAAGAATTTCATCAAAAACCCATAACCCATATATTCAAAGTCCTGCCTTTGTGGAGCATTCTGTTTTATTCCAGGTTAATTTTATTCTTATACCACTATTGTAAAATAAGTCTAAATACTGGACACTCATCATTTATTTAGCAGGAAGATACAGGTATTCAGCATTAACCAGGATCTTTGCATCTAAAGACCAACATTTGTTTATCAAACAACCCATGCTATAATTCTAACTATCAGTATGATTGAAATACTATGATGTTTTGGTTTCGACTGAATGTATATTTTGTACTTTGTCTCAAGCTTTAGTCTGAAATTAACTTACTGTACCTCAAATTATTGCAGACTGTAGATCTAAAGAAACAACGTCAGAGTCCCTTTTAAATTGGGATTATGTTTGGTTTCCAGTATCACAGCAATCACAGTGTGCTAAATTACTTTGCTACAAACAACATGAGGCACTGGATATATCTGTTTTGTAAAATAAGGTACACTGCAGAGATTCATGAGCTAGTGCTACCTTGAACTAGTATTTTTGTATGGCATGACACACTGCCAGTAGAGATACCAGCTTAGGAACAACAAAACAAGTAACTGTGTTTATTATTTGCTTTGAATATAAATAATTAGATTTTTTAATTAAAAATAAGACCAGGATGCCAAAATACTCTGTGTCTAATGGTGAATAAAAATTAGATCCTATGACATGAATGGAGCAAAAAAGCCTGTTTCAGGATGGCTGCTGCAGGTTTTTTCCATAAAGAGCTTAGGTAAAATGTATATGACCAAGTAGACAGGCCAGAAAATGTCAACTGATTCAGTGTAGAGAAGTTTGTCAAAAACTGTAAATAGTTCTGCTTTGATATCACAAGTAAAGCACTTCATGCAGACTGGAATGCTTGGTTAATTGTATGTGACTTTTTCATTGATGTGATATGAAAACTCCCAAGGCAACTTCTAAATTTTATCTAAGACTTCCTTTTCCTCATTTAAAGCTGAATGATTTCCCTCTATGGTTTTATCAATGGGCCAGAAAGGCTGATAAGATTGCTTCCTTCCTCTGTTAGATATGTTTGGACTTCTGCCATCCCGCCTTGAAAAGTAATACATTTGCTTTCCTGTCCTGTGTAGAAGCAACAAGTGGGAGGCAACTAGCTTCATTCATAAAACGTAGCTGAAAGATTAGCGTAAGTGATAGAAAACCAAACTGAGAGACAGGTTTGCATTTGAGCTACTCCAATTCTCAGCCATTGCACCTCCAATAACCTACTGCTGTAAGGCCAATTGCAAGAGTACCGGGAAGCAAATCTCTCCTCGGAAGCCTGCCTGCCTGCGAACTCCTGGGAATTCCCTTCATGAGGGAGGGGGTAAGGGTCCTAAACTCTCCTCCTGCCTCTCCCTTATTATCCTGCTCTTCCTCCTCTTCTCCATTGCACACTTTTCATACAGAGCTCTATTCTTATCAGTTCTTTGCACACCAGAATGAAGTAGGTGTGAGGGAGATGAAAGCATGACCTCATTTAATCCTGCACTGTACCTCTCCTATGAAGGAGAATTTCTAGCGCTGCAGCCAAAAGTAATTCTGCACTTTTGTGGCAGAATGGCAAAGCTCTTTCCC
>NW_009631738.1:30674-59907 GCF_000690535.1 Cariama cristata
CCCCATGGCAGGAAGAATAATTTTGGACTTAACAGAATCTTCAGTATTTATCATACGTGCTCTTGCATCCCATATTGGACTTCAGCCCAACATGTGAGTGAGCGCAGCAGCTACAGGGAGCTTGATACAGCTCTTGTATATGAATGTTAAGAGACGTGAATCATTAAAGTTATCTATTTCCTGAACACAAGCACAAAGGCAGCAGCTGTTTTTACAAGATAAACAATATCACATCCTCCTGGACCTAGAAGAAAGCATCAGTCCTGAACTGCTATAAACTGCTTTAAATAAAAAAGATCCCCATCAATTAATATAAATAAAGTTCCCATAGCTTTTTTGGTGTCACTTTGAGCCATATTTAATTTGTGAGACAGTCTTCTAATATAATTAGCCTCAGTCTGATGTAGCATTCTCATTTCTTTGCTGAAAATACCTTCTGCAGCACTTAATGCAATCTGAATTTCATGCTTCCTCTCCAGAAATGGATGTATTTCATTGAGGAGTGATCTCTCTTCACATGGGCATGACGCAGTCCATTATTGCATTATAGTTCATCAGCCTGGAACACAAGGCTGAGACAACGGGGCTTTTTCACTGCCTTTCTCCTTTGGGTCTCTCAGCTTCTGTTGCAGCCACATCAGCGAAGCAATTAGTTGATGCCAGCTACCCACGCTGAGACACGTGCCCAACATGGCACCTACTTCATCCAGCTTAGTATGCACCTTCCTCTGGAGGAAGTAACCCCAAGGGCCCCGTCCAGCCCGTCCTAATTTCGCCCTTTCTCCTCTAAGTTCTCTTAAATTTTTGTACTCATCTCCAGCCTCCTTGTTCTTAGCATTTTCCAGTCCTCTGCTCCTCTTTTCCTCTCCCCAGATACTTCACTTTCCTTCATGTCCACCTCCACCCATCTTCTGAATTCTTTCTTAGCTACATTTGGCTGAAAGCACAGTGTACACAGAGCACTTCAAATGCTTTCCTTATGAGGCTGTACTAGAACTACCACTACATCCTTTGTGGTTACTCACCATCCCTGCTCCAACAACTACTGAGATATTGCAGAGCTCTGGGCATATCTGTAATTGTCTCAGAAAACCTGTGATATGGTTCCTGCCCAGAAAAGTGTTATGGGAAGGGTGGAATAGGCGGCCTATGCCTATGTCATATTACACATGAAATTCTTCTCATGCAATGGCTTTTTCTTTCTTATTATCTGCATGATAACACAAATACAATATAAAAAAATTACTCAGGTTTCTTTCAAAGAAAAAATACACATGTAAATAAGTACTTATAGACATATATATACATATGAATGTATGTACTTACGCACATGTATATAAGCACTTCTATAGAAGTGGATTCATTGTTTGTTTTTTTTTAATTTCTTAAATTCTGTAAAAGCCTAAGCAAATTGTATGCTCTCAAGCTTCAAAAAAATAGTGCCATCCATTCAACTGCTGAGAGTGGCAGTTGCAAGAATATGGAACAAATTATATTTCTAAATTATGATACAGTTAAGTTGAATATGGCTTGGAAAAACTGCACTTCTAGTGAAAAACAACCTCTTGAGGAAATTTAAGAGGTGAAGTCATAATGTGGGCTACTTACTGCCAGAAGAAAACAATATCATCCCCTGCTGAAACACTGATTGATCTGGCGGTAGTCTGAATATTGGGGGTATTAAAAGTATTATTCTTCAAAAGATTTTAGTTTTCAGATTCATTACAAGCTGAGTTTTAACTCTAAAATCTGAATCTTGTATCTTTACCACAGCAAAAAGCAATGCAAACAGAGCAAGAAAAGCAACACATCAAGAAATCTTGCAAAGTAATTGGGTTTAGTTTTCCATGACATAAAAATATGTGGTCTAGTGGTCTGGGTACAGTAGCAAAAGCCAGGAATTTCATATTTTCAGTCCTGCCTGGATCAATCAATGACCTTAAGAAAGCTCTGTTGACCTACGTGCCTCAGTTTTTCAGAGTGGAGAAAGTTCAGTAAGAAGCAATGATAATAATCTAATGAAATTTTTACTACAAAGTAAGAGATCTATAACTTTCAATTGGGACAGAAGGATTTCCCCAAATTGGTCCATTAAGGAATAATACCAAAAGAGTACAGAATAAAATATTTGCTTCTCTTGTGGACAGCAGCAAAAGTTGGACCTTTGCAGAAAAGGCCTAGGCAATGTAGTATAGACTAAAAAAATACAGGTTTGACAGAAACAGAAAAATGTTCCATACAAATGTTACTTGTCTAAAAAAAAATATAATTTTCTAGAGAATCAGAGCCTGCCTTTGGAAATTTTAGAAGTTTATAGAAGAAATATAAATTTCTGTCTATATTGTTTATTATGATAATTATTACCATCTGATATTTATAGATAGCTTGTAATTTTCTATTAGAACTGGAAAGACATTCTTTGAAGAACAAATCAAACTTCCATGCCTGAAAGTGTATGTTTGTTGTTGTTTAGACTTTACAGTCAAATTTTACCTGGGAAGTTCTTTGCCCTTGCTTTTATACTTGGCAACTTAAATATAACACACAGTAAATACACAAATTATAGAAGATGAATGAACATCAGTGTATGTTTGAAACTCACTCTTGATCTTACAGCATTAGGAGACTTGCCTTTGTTTCTGTTTTTGTTTTGCTCCCGTGTTACAAAGCTGTCATTTCACAGGATGTTATTTTGACATCAATTCTAAAAGTATGCACAATCCCAACAGTCAGCACTTCTGAGAAAGATGATGCAGCATTCTCTGCTCCCTCCAACTCCACATCATATCTGCTCCTCTCTCAGTGAACACCTGTGTTTTTTGAAAGCCACTGCCCTTAGGCATCAGAGACAGTCTTCATACAAGTCACAGCTGTGGGAATTCAGTGGCAGAAGGATAACGCAGATCACAGCTGGATAAATGCAACTTTACATACTTTCAAAAATACAGATCTAGAAAGTTAACTTTATACCACTCCTTGATGTATATATTCTGCCATATTCATATAATCAAACATTAAATCAAAACCGTTAGATTGCCTCCACTTTAATGAAGGCAGCCAGCATATTAACATTGTACTGTGTTGTATGGGAATAGGATCAGACCCCGGAAAAAAATTATAAAACTGAAGAAACTTAGCTCAAAAGCAAGTTCACTAGATTCTCTGAACCTGGGGTTGTCTTTCCTCAAAATACATCCTCATTCCTCCTGTTATTTTTTAATGCAACTTATGATATGCCTTATCTCAAACAGCATCTAAAATAGTAAATGGACTCCTAGATACCTTGGTATCATTTGCCTCCCTCTGCCAGAAACTTCTTGATAATTTAGTTCTTTTCCATAACTTAACTTTTTATACTGGGACCATTCTCCTCATTTCTGGAAGTGCTGCTTAGAGCTGAAAGCTACGGAAGACCCACACAGCTCCAAATGAACGGGACACGTTGCCTTTCCAGCCACTTGTTGGTAGGAATGTATGGCATTCCCAGTCTCAGAAGTATAAATGTAAAAGTTGGAAAATGGAACAACTGTACACATCAGAAATTGCTTATTTAATGATTCCTGTCTGTATGCAGCTTGAAAACCAGTGGAGGCTGTGATTTTCCTTAACTTAAATAATAGAAAATTATGCAAGAAAATGTACAAATTTTCAGCACAATAATTCTTAGTCTGTTGTTTGAATAATTCTTTAAGCATTTGCCATTTCAAATGTGTATTTTGAGCGGTGTTCCCAGAAACTTAGGTCAGCAGACAGGTTTTTGTTCCTTTCTTGACAAATCACAGATAGGTAATTATAGTATGTAAGTACGGAAAATTGATTCTGTAAGTGCTGGGATTTTTTTTAAGTATTCTTCCAGTTCCAGTCAGTCCTTTGCATCCACTCACCCACATCCTCCTCAGGTATTTCTGTCCTTTCAGAATATCCCTTAAAATTTAAAAAAGTCATTCAAAGTAACACCATCAGCCTCCTTCTTTAAATCAATCTCTCCTCTTTTCTGTTACAATGCAAACATTTTCAAACAATGATGGATAGAGAGAAGTTAGACTAAGCCATTTACTTGGTTTTACGCCTTATTGACCTGCTCTTATCTTGTACATATCTTGACTGTGAACAGCAGTTTTTTACTTTCTTTTAATATCTCACACTAGTTTTCATTTCCAAGTGTTAGTGAGACAGTATTTTCACGTTATTTGAATTGTGCTAGTATGCAGAAATTTCAGCTATACATACTGCGATATCTCCTGTACAAAGTAATACACGATAGTCCCTGATAATTTAAGAAAGAAGCAGTCATTTGCTCTGCTAAAGCATGATGATTCCGTTCCTTGTATTGTCAGTAGACTTTATTCATCAGTTCCTGAATGTTCCAAGTGATTCTGTTTCCAGAACTTATTCTGGGAGACTATTTCACAATCTAATAGGTCTCTCTGTCACAAAGTTTTTCCTGCTATTCAGCCTACATTTTCTGTTTCCTTTTTAAAGTGCAATGTTTCCGTTTGGATTGCCCAATACATCTCTTAGAATGGAATCCCTCTTAAGGGCCACCATGGGGTTTTGATGCTTGGGTTCTTTCACATTTGGGATAACTTTACAGGAAATAATAGGCTTCTCATAATTTTCTCATTGTATATTTTGAAGTATAAATGAAATAACTATCATGAGCAATCGGGATGCTCAGCCACAGAAGAGTATCAGCTTGTAGTTACATAGAGAGTAAGACTTCTTTATCTTTGGCTTAATCTGTAACATTTTCTTTATATACTACCCTGTTTGCCACTGGACTGCTTTTGCTGCCATCATTTTTGCATCATTTTTTGTTGACCACCTTACTGTGCAAATTCTATGATATTTTGACACTTAGTCAAAATGTTCAACCTGTATTATCTTTCCTTTTTTCACTTCACTTAACATTAAGTGAATTTATTTTTGGTTTATAATTTGGGAGAAGTGGAGACAACCTGGACCTTTGCCTGTGTTCGGACTAGATCAAAGCCTTTAAACATCTAGCTGCTAAGTTAGATTCTTCTTTAACACAGTGGGGAAAAAAAAAAAAAAAAAAAAGAGACGTGCTTTTAAACTTGAGTTACAACATTTTTTGTAATTTGACATGGTAATTGGCAACTGTGAAGCTCTGAGTGTCCAAAAAGAAATTAAGAGTGTTGTATTTAATGCCTGTTTTTAGATTACCATTTTTGAACTTAGGTGGCATAGGGAAAAGTAAAACATTCGTTTATTTGTAGGCTGAGCATACATATAGTTTTTAACTCTATGTTTTTCCTAATCCTTGAAGAGCCTTTACAGACACAGTCTGACTTTAGATTTAAAGGACTAAATTAATGCCTGCAGCAAATCTACTGTCAAATATCATTCTACATGAAAGAAACATTCAACCCGCCAAACATTAAAAGAAGATGTGCCAGGTCTGAATAATTTAATAAATTTATTAAGACTATAATCCTAGTGATGTCAATTCTAAAAATTTATCATTTTCTAGTTGATAAATCTAAACCACAGCAGATGGAATCATTATTCTAGGAGTCTATGTATGTCGATTGGTCACTGCATTCTTCAGGCAGAAGAAATCCTGCTTGCGATTGGAGTGAAAGCACAGCGGCTGCCAAACATCTGCGAGAAATTGAACACTATTCATTTCTAATCTGAAACCTGAGTGGACAACTAGTTGTTGGCCTCTTCTGTCTAGACTGATGTTGTTCCCTACCCCCACCTCCATGTAAAAGGGTCAGCCAGGAACCTGCAGGACAGAACGAAAGTGGTCCCAATGACTACCGCTTTTCATTGAAGTAATCAGAGTTCACTTGCACACTCTTTTCTTCCACCTCCATCACAACATCAGTAAGAGGAAAGCATGATTTTAAAGTTGACAGCTCTGAAAATAAAATGCCTGGCAGAGGTTCTAAGAAAAGGCATGCCCTGGTTTTAATTTTTATTACGTAGAGGGCCTCTAAGAGTGAAAAAACATGTGGTATGCTCAAGGCCCCTTGCAGCTAAAAGACTGGGATGAGAGTATGTTCATCTATGCCTTGACTTTATCTACACTCCTTTCCACATGAAGGTGCTGTTTTAATCACTCAGTTTCATCCTTAACTCCTTCTTTGGGCTTTTACCTCTAATAAAAACCTGTCATGCAAAGAACGCTGTGGAGTGTTAGTTAAGCTTCCAAATTATGCTTAGGCTGAAAAAAGATAAGTATTATACTCCTTCATTTGACAGATTGGTAAAGTGATTTATGGCAATGTATTTTAAGGAAAAAAACGGTGAGAGAGATGTCTAAATTTACATGCCAACATTTCGAAATAAGAGCAACTATAGGTAGGTAGAGGCTGAATTTGGAAGGGTTGATCATTCAGAAATTCAACTAAGTTTAATTACTAATTTAAAACATAAACAAGCCTAGCTATGAAGTTGTACATATATAAGAAGACTCCTACCCTCACTGCATCAGTGTGGCCGTAATGAATTAAACATCATTATATTGGCAAAGTGGAAAGATTTGGATTCAGTTAATGAATATCAGCATGAAGCCAGCATAGCACAGTTAATAGGTCAAGATCTCAACAGAGGTGGTTCCCGATGAAACTGGAGTAATGCCATGACAGATCACAGTATCAATGGCAGGAAGCTGGAGAAACATGACGCTTGATGGGCTCTCATATATTTTATCTATTTTGAAAATTTCCCTTTTTTGCGAATAATAGCTGTGATTCTACACTTCAATTTCTCTCTTTTTCATCTGTGAGGTGGGAGGGTATCAGCTTTGCTATTTAAGCATTTAAGCATTATGATACAGTTTTGTACCAAGTAGATTAGATATAAGAATTTGTATAGTAACATCTGTGATTAACAAGACAAAATGCCCCCTTTTTAGTTCCCATGGCATTATTGCTACAGAGAATTAGGTTTTTTTTCTTTTAAATTGCTAAGTAAATCTATTAATTCTATTGTACTTTTATCCATTTTAATAGTGTAAATGTTCTAATTCATGGGAAGTGCTTTTTGCATTTAGTGACATCTATCTAACAGGTTTATGCTAAATGCTTAATCATATTTCTCCTGTTTAGCTTTTGCTCTTGGGTATAAAAACAGAAACAGTCACAGAATGTCAAGCTTGGAAAAAGATCAAAGAGATAGTTAAAAAAATAAAGCAAGTACACAGAACTGCAGTGGAGATGGCTGATAAGCACATCACAGTGGGTGCAGTAATCACACCGTACAGTTATGACCACTCTCAAAGTTTGAGCTGGAACTTGGTATTTGACTGAACAGAGACACAAGGCTTGTAAATACATTACAGCTCACTTCTAGTAAAACTATTTTTTATTACCATGCAGTCTTGACCTAACTGAACATGGAATTCAAATCTTCATAGGTACTATGCAGCTAATACACTAGATAATATTTGACAAATATACTTGCCCAGGACAACATACAATCTAAAAAGGATAGAAGGAAATCGGGAAAAAAGGTGGTATTTTTTCATTTTGCAGGTTGGAAACTAAAACACAAAATGGTTTCAAGTTTAATCCAAAATATAATGATTTCTATGGGTTTTGGCTAGACTCTTGGATTATACCAACATTGTTTCCAAATGCCACCTCGGTAACTGCCAGACTCTACCCGGTACAATGCAAGGGTGCGATAATGCAGGCTGCTCTGTGGAATACGCGATACAGGCAGCAGAGACATCGCTGATCATCACCATGAAAGTCTGCAAGGACATCCTGGAGGACTCTCTAAATCTGGGTGTTCTGCAGACTTCCCTTCATTTACCAACAGTGTGTCTTTATTACTCCCTAAGGGCAATCAAAATTTAAGACCAAGGTCATGAGGGAAGTTGGCTTTAACAACACTATCACATTTTTTTATTCACACATGATATAACTCAATGTTATATAAGCATTTGGATTTAGACTTAAGCTTCCCATAACTCAGAAATAACATGTTCCTCTAGTTTGAGTCCTTAAGAAATTAAACAGTTTAGTTCATCCAAACACATGCAAGTTTGGATGCTTCTCTAGGTATCTGCAGTCTGCAAAAGCAGGGCAAGAAATCTCATAAAAATGTGTGTGACTTCAAGGAAAGTTCCATGTCAGCTGTGGCTGCAGAATCAGACCTGCAAAAGTGGTCCTTTTGCTCAAACAATTCTCCAGAAACCCCTCGGCCGGTCTGATTCTGTGGACATGATCCTGGGTATGTGTGTTTGAGCTACACAGACATTCCTGCGACACCCCAAGGTGGGATGTATTACGCTTTATGGAAGATTGAGAGAAATTCTCATTCCAGTAACTTAAAAGACTACAATTAATGAACTAAATCCATGACACTGCCAAATGAAACTAAATGAAGCTAAAGAATTCAAGGTTTTCTGTACATCCCATTCTTCACTAAGATTTTGTCAGAGTCAGCTCACACTTTTTGCAAACACAATGGATTCATGATCGCTAGATTTAATTTTGTAGTTTATTGTTTGATTTTAATCACTATTTTGAAAACAAGAATTAATTCTGATGTATATTATAATTTATATTCTTATTTAGTCCATACTGCATTTTATAATGTATTCTTTAAAATTTTAAATTGCAATGGTTCTTTATTAATACTGCATTTTCCAGTGTGTTTACACATACAAAATGACAGCATTGTTGTTACAAGATTTCTGATAAGTGTGGAACAAAGCACTTGCAAAAGATGCGTTCACTGATTTCAGTTTTCATCAGGGCACATTAGGCCAACATTTTAAAGCTTCAAAATAAATACACCCTTACCATCCCAGATGAATACAAGGTCTTTGCTTGAGATTTTTACAAGTAATATCTACCTACACGTGCCCTGAAAAATCAAAGTTTAATCCGTTCACAATGTGCCTTACAAAACAGTCTTTAGTGCTGCAGGTTCTGCAGACTTTATGTGGCCTGTTAAAAACTGCACAATAGGTCAAAAATAATAAAGTGTAACATTTTTACTATTTCAGTGTTCTGTATATTTGTTTCCTTATTGCACCTGATGTCCTTGAAAGAAAACAACAAATTCTGTAATCCTGCAGCCTTTGACAGCTGCAGTTGCTCTGCTGCTTAGTTCTTTTTAAAAATGTCTATTATCATCTTTCTTCTTTAGTATTTTTTGAATTTTCCGACACTGCAAATTACCTGCCTTTATAAAGTAATGTGCAGATATGAGTAAATATTTAGGACTCGGATCGGGATGCAACAATTATGATAATCTTTAAAATATTTTGATATTCCTCGTGATAACAAGACATATTCATCCTCAAAAAGCTATCTCTACTACAGAATGTACCATATTCATATAATAACGTAATGATGTACAGAGACTGTATGCAATCGCAGTATGAAAAATATGCTAACATTGCTTAAAGCTTACCAGCTTCTTTTCATCATTTTTACTGCCTCATCCAAGAAAGTATTAAGGAATATGCAAAAGGTATTTTTTAAACTGAAACCTATAGCTCATGATCTAGTATTTGCCACTAATGTGGACAACCAGCACTATATGATGCTTAGCTTCACCAGTGAAAAAACTCATGTGAATTTCCATAAGCTTGAACCAAATTCTGTAAAAATTGTTTCAGGCAATTCTGAGGCCATCAGTTCCTCCTTAAAATGGCACACCAACCTGCCTCATTCTTTACAGATTAGGCCTTTCTTCTCTTCTGTCTGGGCCCTGAAGGTTGTATTATGCATAAATGTGTATAAACCACATTGATTTGCATATTACACAAATACTCATTCTATTTCCTCTGAAAGTCTACTCCACATGTTAAGTACTTTTCTTTTATATGGACTTTTAATATAGATTTGTTCAACTGCAGATTTTTTAGCCATCTGCTTACCTTACCCAATTTATTCTAGTGTATTTACTCATTTATTCTACACGTAGACACCATATCAACACACACTCAACTCCTTACCACTGTCCTCTGCCACAGCTGCCATCTTTCCCTTCTATGTCTTCAGCTCACTGCAGCCCTGGTCTTGCAGCATCAGAGACTGCAGAGGATGACGAGGGTCCCTCAGGGGCTTTTGTAAGCCACAAACTCTTCCCAGCAGGGACAGGAGAAAGCAGGGTGTGCTCCACTCTCCTGCCAAGCTCTATATGGCTCAAACTCCCAGTGCAATCCTATAGAGAGGGTTTACACTTTCCCACCCTGCCACCATTTTCTGTGGTTCCCATGCAGAAGGGAAGTACCGGGTGCAGGAGTCTCACTGCCCACCCTGTGATAAAAGCCTATGTTCTGCATATACAGTCCAGATTTTTTCTACAAAGTATAGTCACAGATTTGAGGACTGAAGATAAAAGGAAGCTCATGAGTAGTTTTACACGTTAGGAGCTTTGGACAAAGATCAGATGATTCTAATCTGCCTGACAATTTGTTTTATATCATCTTTCTGTATTAAGCACTTTTTTTGGGTGGGTTGAGTACCTCCTTTCCTGCTAGTGCTCAAGTTCAGACCTCCTGATGTAAATCCTAGTCTGCTCTCGGTTTGTTCTTGTTTATCAGGAATTCTTGGAGCAATACAAATGCATTTGTATTTTTAGCATACAATATGTCTTTTCCATCTGCAAGGCACTTATTTAAGCTATGTCCCTTTCCTACTGGCTAAGCTATTTTATTATTCTTGATTGATTAGACGGATTTACTATCCTGTTGTTATTAGAGTATGAGATGATATTAGGTCTTCTGCCTTGATAAAACAGGCCAAAGAAATAGGATATCAGAAATAAAATTAAAACGTAAATGAGTATCTTTTACACTTTTAGCATTTGTCATCACTGGAACAAAACATATGACTTCTGAACAACTCAGCAGTTCAAGAAATTATTCCTCATAGATGAAGGCCATCCATTCCCAGTGTACACAATAGATGTTGAACACGGGACAGTGCTAGAACAGGGCGTAATTTTGAACTCTGTAGTGGCCACCTCCAAGAAAAGTACGAGAGAACACGTATGTAGAAAGCCGAAGAAAAAGGGAAGAGCCAGGCAGCAGAGGTGCAATGTACCCCGGAGAGTAAACTGGTCATAACAACTCAGCTAATCAACAGTCTAACCTATCTCCTGCTAAGCCGACATTGCACTTCAGTTGATAATGCAACTTCTCAGCACCACTGTGTTTCAGAACAAGTTGTACTTGGCAGACTGCCATGGTGCTGAGTGATCCTTCTCCTGCAGGATTCCAGAGCTTCCACAAACACAACAGGTCACTTTCCGCTAATGTGACATAAAAGAAAGAGATTGAAAATGTCAGTGTTGACATTGGCTGCCTGCTGAAATCAGTATGCAGAACCAAGCTCTGTTTACAATGCCAAAGTTAAAGGGAAATCACATAACTCCCTCTTTCCCCTCCTGACTTCACCTCTCCCACACACAAACACGCTACCACACAGAACAGCTGGCTGGGGGCCTAAAAGAATGGCCACGAAGTCATGAATTGGAATAATTTTTAATGAGTACACATCCAGCTTTAGGACGATAATGGTGGAATACCAAATGCTATATTGCCCTGCTGCCAGGGATAACCTTACTCTACTGTGGTACTGGAAGGAATGCACAAATACCTAGCAGCATGCACTTCGGGTGTTTCTTTCGGCCTGCTTATCAGTGAAAACACCTTTTCTAACATTTTGTACATGTGAAGGATTTCTTTTTTCTGTAAAATAGTCAATAAATATAAAGTAGTATTTTGGCTGTAAATTAGTACTGCATGGATTGTCTTTTAAGTTCTCGTACAGTAGGACATGCCATTTGCCTTAGTAATGCCCTGAAAGATACTTAAGCAAATGTTGGAGAAACACTTTTTTTTCTTTTCAGATCAGGTTAACTTCAGTGTTGCTTGCAGATCACACAAGCAAACCCAATACTTGAAGTCTGAATATTAAGTATGAATGAGTAGAATGGCACACAAATAAATTGATGACCTGCAAAAATTATCTAGTTTCTAATATTAGAATATGTGATCACAAAACTAGAAAATGAAAGATGAAAATTGTTAAAATGCTTTGGAAACTAATCCGTCAGTGTTACTGTTGATGTCACATATTATGCTTCAGAAGAGGATATGTCAAAATAGCGGGGGACTATTGATTTAGGTCTAGCAGGCTTACAGCTATCTAGATTTCTCTCCCAAAGATGTGCTGTGTTCATACCAAGAACAGTAAATTCTTTACAAAAATCAGAACCACCAGATCAATTCACACAATTACAGGTATAACCCACAGCATCCCAGAAAGAATAAAGATTTAAATCAGGATGGTTTTGCTTCCTAAACAGACTTTTGAAACAGCAAAAGCCTCAGTAGGCCATTCAGTAAAGAATACCACTATATGAATGCCAATAATATTTTAATCATGTGCCATCTTCTATATCCCATTATTTTTACATGAATGAGTAAATTAACTGTGAAAAGATGTTAGAAAACACAGAAGAGAGAGCATACGTTGGTTAGCCAGCTAGCTTTTTGGATTTTTTAAAAATTTAATTTATGTCATGCTTCTGTACTCTAGTTGTAAGGCACCAGCAGAAGCTGGCTTCCCACTTACTGCCTATATTATTTGTTTGTTTGTACCCACCTGTGTTAGTACTGGAGCTGGCTGCTTACCAATCTCCCCATCTCCATGGATTATCTCCTCTATTTTGATACATTTTCTGAAGCCCTAAGGCAATTGCCTATTAAAATAAAACTAGAGTCTTTTTTTGAAGCCTTATAGTAAATTTAGGAATTTAGTTAGTCAAAATTTCTCCTATTGTGAGATTCCAAATCAATCAATATGTAATCACTATCATTTATTTTTTTTTTTGGGGGGGGGGAACAGTAATAGAAACCTGTTTCAGCTATTTTTAATCGAATGGTGGTCTTAAAAAAGCTTATGACTTTCTTTTTGATCTCAAATGTTGTTTAATAAAGGTATTAGTAATTTGTATTCTTGTGATGTTATACTATGTACTATTCATTGAGATTCTTACTGCGGTAGTTCAAGTAAAGAAGAAGATACATTCTCCTCTTGCGCTTGTAATTCTTTATCCTGTTTCTGTGAAAAAGTGGTATAGTACACTGATTCAATCCACAATTAAAAATTACATTCATGTTTATGTATGTTCTTAAATCACAGTTATAATAAGGCTAAAATTTGACTCTTGGTTGCTTTTCTGTTGCTGAATTTTTGAATCTCCTATTACATTGGCCTGACCTAATGTGTTTCATAAACATGAAACATTAGAAACAAAGGAAAAAAAATAGGATTAACTGAAGTTCTCATTTATTTTACTTTAATTGCTATTACTGCAACAGCTTAAGCCAGTTTTCCTCTGTGGATCTAAGGATGGAAAGTTTGAGTAGTACTTCTTTTCCAAATTCTAGTCTAATTCCCCCCAGTTTGTGAAAATGAGGTCTCAGAAAGGCCTTGTCTTTCACAAATATGTGAAACCTACTCAGAAAACGGAATAAATCATCAGGTGGTTAGGCTGCACTGACCTACAGACTCTTACAGCTAGAAAACCCACTGTGAAAACCAATTGTTGAGTCTTCCTCTATCCTTTAACCAATTATCACTCAAGTGAGGATCTTCCCTCTTAAGCTCTGACAGTTAAACTTCTATGGGAGTCTTTGAAATATGTGATTTTTTAAATTGGCTTTTACAAATAAAAGTAGACTCTATCGACTGTTTCTTATTCACCTGCTTAGTGACTTCTTTAAAGATTCCAATAGATTTGTGACAAAAGTTGAGTTGATTTTGCCTGAATATATAATTTTTATTACTGTGTGAACGTACTCCACTCTTTAAGTAGTTTCTATTAATTTGCCTGGTACAGTTTTAAACATAGTAGGATTATAAGCCTAAGAGAAGGAAACATTATGCATACTTTCTCTTGCATATCACAAAGACAGATTCCCAAGACAGACTTTCATTTAGATGTAACTATTTCACATCAGTTAGCAGCTGGGATCTTGCGTAAGTCAGTACATTGCACTTGAATGTTAGGTGGCTGATTAGAGAACTTCCAAAATGCCATATTAGTTTACAAAAAGCAATTCTAGCTGCTGAAGACAGAGTGCAGGAAGTCATTCAGGGTAAGAGAATTCAACAAAAAAAATCTTAGAAAAAGCTTAACATGAACATGCATAAGTTAACTAGAATATTTTCTATATGTTTTATTATCCTATTTTGCTCAGTTACAAGGCATGTAGTTTAATAAAATCAGAGTGGCGTCAAAAGGATAGGGCATCTCTGACCTGCAGGCTGAAATGTATAATGGAAGCACTTAAATCTGTCTTATAGGGTTAGTTCAGGCGCATAAAGCAGTCTAGCTGGGGTGTCGGGGAATTCAGTTAGGCAATTTACCCTACCAAATAGAACCCTACCCTTGTTTAAGATGACTCAAATTATCCATTATAACAATAACTCAGGAATGCTGGGCAGTTTACAATGGAACTATCATTTTTTAAAATCTAATAGCAACATATTAGTACTTAATTAAGATTTTCTGAAACCAAAGATTTGCCCACAGTACAATGTAGGGCACTGCAGAAATACTTGCCACTGCCTATGCTATACTTGAACTAAAAGTTATAGGGAATGTTTACACAGCACAACGTTGGGCAAAGTAGCTGTATAGCTATTTTGCAGAGGCTGTCGTCCTAGTAAGTCTAAGCAGAGTGCTCTGTTAATGTAGCTGTACTTCTTTCAGGATCTGAGCTCTCTCTACACTGCATAGCACCATGTAAACATCCTTGAGACCCTCTGTTTACTCACAGATCAGGCACAGCAAGCATAACAACCCTGTTAGCTTCTCAGATCACCTTTCTAATATACCCTAAGGTCCTTCAGAGCAAATATTTCTGTAGGCAAGAAGGCAGACAAGGCTTTAAATCCACCCAGTATTAGGCTTCCCCACTGAGATTACCAATTGCTTTTTTAAGAAAAGCCAAGCTGTGATGTGTACCAGCTGAGGGGCAGCTTAGTGTTAAACTTATTTACTGTTAGCTTGTGCCACAAGTTAGTGTCCCTGCCCGTCAGCTCCTGCCCCGCCATTCCCAATCTCTTTTGTGTCATGGAATAGCCTAAAAAATTTTACATCCTATCTCCAAATTCCTGCTATTGAAATTAAACTGTTTACTTGTGTCTTAACAACTCCAGTGCTCACAAAGTAGAAGGTCTTGCTCAATCTCTGCTGCTATACCAACAGAGAATCTTCTGGCCAACAACTCTGTGAAACCGAAGGCAAGCCTTGCTTGACAAATGCGTTGGGGTTTTTCTTGACCAGGTATCACAGTGGTTTCTTTTGCAAAAAAATGCTTCTTCTAATTATGCACTCTCAGTCTCCTGTTCCCGATTCCTTTCCCATAACACATCTTTCCAAGGTTAATATCACGCCATGATTATAAGTAGAGAATTGCATAGGGAAAATTTGAGAGCATAAACAGGAGATGAAGTGCATATTCAGCAAAACAGTATTTTAAAATAAGCTTTGCTTCTTCATTTCTAGAGTGATCTCCTGCTTTTTTTTTTTAATAACAACAGTTTATTATTTGTAGAAGAAGGATTTGCTTACTGGGCAGTATCATCAGTAATAGCTCAAAGCAAAAATTACTCTCAAGCTGGGAAAGATAATGGAAAGGAGTGTTACACCTTGCCAAAAGCCTGCAAGATGAACATAGAAAAAAGTACACTACGAATGGAGATTAAAGACCTGGTGGTGTTCAAATCTAGATACAGAACTGTGTTTTTCCCATAAATCGTATTTCTAGATTAAAAGTGAAAGGAATCACAGACCCACTGCCTTGGAGTACACTGCATTTTTGTGTTGTAGCGACTAGTGATGAGGCATTGAACAATTCGATTGTTACTTTAGCTGTGGTAGGACATTAACAGACAAACAAAAGGTTCTTAGTGCTTCTATTCCTTAAATCCCAGCCTGCACTTGTAAGATCGTCTTGGTTTTTTCATTCTGTCAAGCCTAACTCACAGAATCTGTTATCCTTGATTCAACAGTATGTCTTTACTGAGAAAAAGCAATGGCATTTCTGTCAGCTAAGAATCTAAATCAGACCTGCACTTAAATTTGTGTCACCTTTCCTTTGTGTATTCTATTCAACAACAAAAACTCCTACAGAGCTTTGTCTTAAGGGAAACTGAAAAGATCTTCTGTTGGGTCTTGCAGTCTGGTTTCGGTAACAAATAAAAATACAGTGCATTCCTCTGGGGAAGTATTGATATGAATCATCCTGTTTAAGAAAAGGTGTATTAGAAGAGAATGAATCACTGTTTGCTCTATGGAGTCCTCCAGCACATTGTAGGTACAAGTATTATTCGTCCAGATGTGTAGTAACTTCACTAAAACACTCTTCTTAAGTATTTTAGCCATACACACATTCTCCTTCTGGAATTTATAACTACCTTCCTTTCTGAACAGAGATATTCCATTCTGTACATACTGATACAAACAAAATCACTGTAAGCAAAGTAGTCAATCTAATATTATCAGGTGCGTGTATCTTTTTTCTCCTGATAGTCTGCCTACACAGACTGAAAGCACTGAATCACATTTGATCTTGGAAACTAACCATTACTAACCCCGGTTAATGTTTAGATGGGAGATCATAAAATACGGAATCACAGCTGATGTAGAACAAAGAATTGTGACTGACTATTCAATAAATGTTAAGCCTGATCTATCAAAAGATTGACTTAGTACTACTGCTGCAGCTAAATGTACATGGAAGTAAAAGAAAACAAGAATGATGAATTCCTATGCTCTAGAAATGTAATAATGTAACAGATAAATGTTATTTTCCATTTCTAGAAAAGACAGGTAAGAAAATAAAAATTGTCAGGATCACTTCTTTTTTCATTTGTGATTTCATGGTGCATAAATCTGTAAACTATTTTAGTTTCCAAAACTGAAAATATACAGTGTTAACAGTTTAGTTACAAGCAAAGAAAAAAGGAAAAAGTATTTCAAGAAACATACATAAAATTTTCTTAACCTGAACCAGTGCTATTTACAGTTAATTACAAAAAGTAGTCTATTAAAATACAACTAAAACCACCTGCAACTGAATTTATCCTAAAGGTTTTCATTGTAAACACTGCCTCTGTAATAGGATAAATGACATCTTTAAAGTTACTAACTTGTATGGAAAGGGAAATGATCATTACTTGCCAACAGGACAGAAGAGTGACAGTAGTGTATTACTGTAATTAGGGACTTGTATTCTCTTTCTGTGAAAACAAAGGTCCAGTTTTTCCCTTAGAGTAGATATGGATATTTTGTATTTTATCTATTATAAACATCCTAGTATATAAAATTTTTAATTCCAGTGATTGAATGCAAGATAAATACAGCATTTAAAATACCAATCTCTTCTATCAACTGACAATAAATTACTGACTCAGTTCACTATTAGGCAAATAGTGCTTTGACACAGTACTTTGATGGACTGCTGGAAAAGTAATTGGTAATAAAATGCATTTAAAGATTTTGGAGGGACTGATGCTATCAGCATGTCTGAGCTGAGCATAGCATCTTTATGAATTAAGTTCACTTCATAAGGTATAAGTGCCATGTTCTCTATACGTCCACAGTAGATGAGATTGGATCTCCCTAACAGCACACATGCATACCATCTCAAAATTAGATTTGTCCTTATTTACTTAGTATCTAAAAGGAAATTCAAAATCAAGATTCTTTATCTGTTTAGTTTAATTATTTATATTGATCTTAGTTTAGTTTACAGTTTAGTTTATATTGATTTTAGTTGACCTTTTAACTATTCATATTTATTGTCTACAGAAGATTCGAAAACCATTCAGCTGCAGTTTTGCCTGAATAAAAACTGTCCCAGAAAGCCTACAATACTGTTAACATATTTTCATAATTCAGAACTTTTTTCCAATCTTTTATAAAATTATTTATGTCTAGGAGTATATCCATCACTAGACCATGTACTGTGGACATTTAACTAGCAAATGACTGGTCAGGGTTTGCCCCTAAAAGGATTGAGATTAACAACAACAAAATAATTAATTTGTCTTTTGCTCTAATCCACTATAGTCACGAGCATTGTGGGTCTGTGTTTGTAAGACATTATTACCAATATATATATAGCTCTTGAGTCACATGTGACTTGTGAGAGGTGTGAGTATGGCTCCATATCAAACCTACATCATTGGACAGACAAAAAAAATGTAAGTATTTCAAATACTCTGCTAAAGGGATTTCTAGACTGTCTTGGGAGTGAGCTGCACACTTACTCAGCTCTGTCCAATTTTGAAGCAATATAACCTGTAATAGCTGTTGTTATTTCCCTTCTCTGGAGCATCTTTCTAGGGCTTTATCTTGATGTTACACAGCTAGCGGAGACAGGCCACACGTAGATACATATATTATTACACGAGAGCTGCCTTAGTGTAAATGTCCAATTTTTAGTTAATGAAAAAGAGACAGGTTTTTTTTTTTAAAAAAAGAAATTGTCCTTCTAGATGCAATTGCTCTTGCAAATTCTGAAATATTTTACAAAGTCACAGAAAGCAGTCAACTTCTGGCGCGCACTACTGTTGTTCCGTGACTACAGCTGGCTGCATTCCAACCCAGTATATTGACTCATGAACTCAGTGTCCCCCTGTTTTTCTTATAAAACCTTGTTCTTGTGTGTGAGTCAAAAGCTTAGGGTTCTCTTAAACAATAAATTTGTAGACTTTCTTTCTTGGTTGTCAGCTAATCACCTGTGAACTCCCTGCAAATATTTAAAAAACAAGCCAGAACAGTTGTGTTGACTCAACAGTGCACTATACCACCTTTCAGTCAGGTAACGTACACAAGAGGAGCCTCTGTCATTAAAGACACTGCCAAAGGGCCAAATTCTTGCCTTTCTGGCAATCCAGAAGAATAGCTCTATTAAATGCTTAAAAATTTAGAGAAATGTATTAAATCTTTGGCACTCTTACTTGCTTCTGCTTGTACAGGCAGGCTCTGGCACCCTTTATCCCCTTCAATTGCAATCCTAAACACATGGGAACACAGAAAAATGTAGGTTACTTACCAGAAATTCTAGTATCTTTCCTTTTTATAATTCTAAATATCTAAGTCATCTTAAAAATGCTACTTTCACTAATTTCATTTTAATATTTTTCATGCATTGATTGTTTACATATGCACAAACATTTCAATTTGTACAGACAGATCATAACCAATTATTTTAGCATTCTATACATTCAACAGCAAGCCCAAAAATTTATCAGCAGTTATGGAAATAAAGTGCACCGATTTTTTGCATTAGAATTTAGACAAGCAAATTCAGACTGCATATAAACATCCATGAGTGTAAAAACTTTTAGAAGATGCTTGTGAAAAATATGGTTCTTATCAGAGGTTCAACAGGGTAGGCTCTCCCTACTGTACTTGGAATCAAAAAGTTACAGTCTTTGTCACCCGTTCTTTACTTTTTAGCAAACTTGTATCTGAGTTTTAGCAAAGCGACTTTAGACATCACCAGCTTTCAGTTCTTTGATATCCTAACCAGTTGTAGCTTGTCCAGCAATATTCAGAAATATTTCCTGTAACATTAATCAAGAAATCATTTCACAAATATGATGCTAGAAAAAGCATACACTATCATATTTGTGTGAAGGCACCAAAGTTCAGAGATAAGGCAGGTGACAAACTGTCAGAAACACCAAATTTCAAGATACAAAAATTGTAATTTAGTATAAATATAAATTGTAAACCCTTTCCTATCTTTATTAAGTAGTCTTACTTTCTGTGAAGCCACTCTAGATTTATTATGCAGCTAAGAACAGAATTAGTCTCAGAGAAAGGGAAATGAAGTGTGCTCATATTCTCTAAGTAATTTTTTTGCAAAGCACAACTTTGCCTCCCTTTTTGCTCTTAAAACTGTAAGATAGAATTCTCTTTCTGTAGCTTGCAGAAGGAAAATTAACTAACATGCACAAGCACATGACTCCATCCTAGCCTCTCACTTTAGGCTGCACCCACTCCCAAAATAGCAGTGCTTGTGCCGCTCAGTGTCAGTTCACTCGGCAGCAGGTCTAGTGGCTATATTTTTATAATGGACTGTAGACACAAGAAGGAGAGTATTTTATTAACTGTGTGAATAGTAAAAATATGAATTTTAATTTACAACAGGATAAAAAAATCAAGCATGTTCACCTAAGAAATGTAATATTTGCTTACAAGAAGCTTGAGAATGAATACAATACACGTATTAACATAATTAATACACCTATTTTAGCTTTGCCCATGCAAATGTGAGCAGCCTTCAGCAATCTTCTTTGTTATCTGTACTTACTCATTACTCTGACACATAATTATTTTTAAAAAATCACGATGACATGATGCTGTTGCCGAATATTATCTAGTATTCATTTGAAAACTAATCTCTGCCAGCTCTCCCATGAAAGAGAAGAAATAAAATTTTCTACGAATAAACCCCACTCAGTCAAAGTAACTTTTCTTCTACTATATAGCAACTTCCTTCACTCCAAAAATTTGGAAACAAATCAAAACCTCTAAAAATACTGCTTTTCTTTTTCTACATGAGTAAGCAGAGGCAAAGACAGTTTAAGTGATAGAAGTGTGAATATAATCCACCAATCCACTACAAACATTAGATTACGCTATCTTTCCAGAAAGCACCTAAGGAGTCAGGAAATGATACCTGATTGCAGATGTATTTGTCATACTGTTCCCAAAAGATATGATGAAACAATGTCCTGGTTTTTAAATCTTCAGATTTATGATCAATAATAATGTTAATTAACTTCATTAATGACATTTAAACTTTACTGCCACATACAAACAAACTTGCAGACCTTGTAACTATACATTATAGTTTATTTTGGCTCTTCTATTAAGAAGTGTAACACTTGTTCATAAACATGTGGTTCATTTCCAGAGATTGCGGCTTTGCCGGATCACAGACGTTCTGAGTCTTGTATAATTAAAAGATGAAATTCCTTTGAGGTGAGTGCTTTTTAAACCTAGAAGCACCGGGATGGCAGAATGTCTCTTGGATCCAATACTAAAGCATTTGCTCTGGCAACAACTGAAAAAATGTTTTCATTTACCCACTAATAACCACAAGGGAGTAAAAATATAACAACTCTAGAAATGGTTAATTATACACTCTATTACCTGCACAGTCTTTTGAGTTACTCACATCAACAGGAAATACAACAGATAATACGGCAAACCCTGTGTAGAGGATGTAAACAGTATTATCTGTAAAGAAATATTAATGACCTCTTCTTTCAGGAATCTGCCTTCATTTCCTATGAAAACAATGATAGTTCAAGATAGAGAAATGTGATGAAACAGTGGAGGGTATGTTTCTCAACCAAGTAGGAACAGGAGTTTTCTGGATGAAGATAAAGGGGTTTTGACTTAATCAATAGGATCAAAATAAACAGGAATAGAGGAAAAGATTTTCTATTAAAAATTTCTATGCAATTTTTACTTTCCAGAGTTTCAGAAATTTACTTTCCCTTTATCTTCAGCAATCTCAATGTCACAAAATTGTCTCTGTCTTTTTTTGTTTGAAAGATTAGGTTGATAGCCACATCAATGACAGAGCTAAGCATCAATAGAAATTAAATCCCCTGGATTTCAAAGAAGCTTTGCAAAACCAGGAAAAATCAAATTCGAGCTAATAAAAACAAGAATAATTCTGGACTACAATGTGGTTCTGAAACTGTGTATCAACAAAGGTGAACTTTACATCACATTCTAATTCTCAGACTTGGAGAAAATTTTATTTCAGAAAGAATGCAATTTCAAAAGTTCAATGGCTATATTCTCCATGAAAAGGTCTGTCTTTCTTGTATTATTATTAATTAATACACTAACAGACTTCAAACAATTTTTGGATTGATTCCATTCAAATGCCACCAAATTTTCTTTAGCCCTGCCATTAACAGACTTTCTCCTTTTATCTTTATCTTCCCATCTTCATTTGAAGTGTTATTTCTGGGTTTTATGCTTTGATTGTATATATGATACAATGAACATTTACTTAATTTTTTTCATTTTCCTTTAATCAATTTTTTTCTCAGCAATTTTCCTCTTAATTTTTTTACAAGTAAAAAATTTTGGAGCAACAAAGAAATAAAACAGAGAAACTGTAATAATGACCATATCCTCCTACTGACTTATGCTGAAGACAAAAGAAAAGGTATCAAGCAATCCATAATAATAACTAAAGTATATTTATATTACTTTAATACTATATTCCATTGTCAAACTTCGCACATGTTTTCTATTGTTGTCATGAGGATACCGATGTAATTTCAAGACAAAAAGCTTTCTTAAATGTAATGCCACAGACCGTGGATCCAAATTTAAGCCTAACCACCGAATGAATCTGGGATCCAATTCTAACAGTAGAATGTCTCCTTAACACCATAGCAGGCATGACTGCAGTACTGACTCAGCTATAATGATGAAACCTATTAAACCACTGACATCCTTTCTTGTAATACGATGAATTTTTCTTACACATCTCCCATTCAAGTACAGACGAGGACTAACTCTGCTTAGTTTCTGAGATCCTACATGATCCTACCTCAAGCACAAAAGCATTTAAAGTTTAGCGTTACCCAAAGTATTAGCTTTCTTAATGTTAAAGTGAGTAACATGTTACCTCTTGCTAATTTTGTGACTCAAAGAACAAGACATTCGGGATTGCTCATTTCTGCAGTTTCGTTAGATTTATTTACTTTTTTCACTATTGCAGCAATTGCAATCTATGTGAAATGAGACACTAAATGAGACACCATTTCTATAAAAATATTTTTCAATATCTAAATATATATAATTACAGAGATGTAGTAGTATATATGTAATGAACCAAATTATTACCTCAAGCTCTATAATATACTCAGTGCTACCGCTGATTATCTAATGACTAAATCTATTAATTTAGATACCCATAATTTATGTTTATAAGTTCTATATTAAGTTTCTGTTCGGGAATACTTGTTCCCTAGTGAAGATGCCTTGCATGTGGATATTGGGCATTACTAAACAGACATGCTGGCAGACCTGAACTCATGCTGCTTGTATGTTATGCTGAGGTGAACCAACTTTAGACCAAAAAAAGTGCGCAGGCGAACCAACCTTGTTGAATGGTTGGACTTCTTAGTCTGGGCATGCTATCACGCTAACGTACCTGTATGGCTTTTGGATGCCACATAGGGTTTCTGAGCTCGGAGACAGCATAGAATTAATGCTTCTCAGTCAGAGCTAGATCGTGGCTGGCTATCTGGGACTACGGGCATAAAAACTTGGGTCTGCCTGCACAGACATGCCCAGATCCATTCCAGTAAAGATTTCAAAATGGTTATAATATATTTTATGATCTTGAAAGAAATATATAGGGCCAAATACTACTCTTACACAAGAGCAAATCAGGAGTAACTCGTTATTTCCATATTTAATTTGCAGATCATTAACTTCACGTCTGCTTCTCCAAATTTGCACTACGCCACTGAAAGAAAGATCTCCTGTAACCCGGAGGTGGCAGAAGCAACCACCCATCCATTTCAGAAGAGATTCCGGCTCTACTTGTACCAATATTTACCCTTAAGAGAGCAGCATAAAGATAGAAGACCATACATTTTTAACTTGGAGAGATTTCCTGAATCAAGTAGGATTGATGTTACTGTTTAGTTTAGTTTTTTCTTTGATCTTAGAATGTGAAGGACTAATTAAGGGTGGCTAGAATACGTCAAGAACAGGCAAATTATTAACAATCTCCCTTATCTCTCCCCTACACATCCTAATGCCACCAATTCCAGTTTTATTCTTTCAGTTCCAATCCTGCTACTAGACAAAGGATTGCTCCCACTTTCTTTACGTGTGGCATTCTTAATGGGTAAGAAAATATTTTTGCCTGCCTTCTTTCATTCTTTCTTTCCTTATTTTCCCTTAACTTCTCAGATTCCAGTTTGATAGTCTTCTAGAGATTTTAAACTACCCTGCATATCAGTCTCACTTTGATGTTAAATAGTGTTACCAAGGTCATTCTGACAGAAGGACCAGAAGTAATGTTTGTTTTCAAACCGAGTGCTCTGTTTAAATCTGTTTATTTCTGTACTAAGTCTAGGCACTTTGAGTTGTCATGATGACTCAGAGCAAAGTTGCAAAGCCTCAGTTCTACAAAGAGATTAGTCACTTTGTTTTTTTGCACTGAGCTGCTCTGAGTCAGCTTCAAATTGTTGCACATGGAGTACCTGGGTGCATCCTCAAACGGTGCAGGTAACTTCAGTGCAAATTTCTGAAAGAAAAGCAGCCTATGTATATCTGAGCAATAATTGACTAGGCCTACCTTCTCTAATATTCGCAAATAAGAACTGGGTTTTAAAATGAAAGAATTTATAACAGTGTGAATGTTGATTTACATTTTTTCCCTTAGCCAAGGAGAAACTTTAGGGTTAGTAGCTTGAGTTTAATAAACTCCGAGTATACTAAACAATCGGTTGAGCTGTGCTTTTAATTCATTATTTCCAAGATTAAAAATTTAGACACCAAAAGGTTTACTTTATTTTTTGTCCTTTCAGTCACTGGAAATATTTCTTCTGCTTTTTAATTTCAGCAAAACTGAGAACTAGGTTTACACAATTAGGCCAGCTGCTTTACTTGACTGTACACAGTGATTCTAAGTTTACCATAAGTCTAAACAAGTGACTCACTTGTATAGACCTGTTTTTATTGATTGTGTGAGCTATACCTTTTCTTTTACTGGATGTACATATATTTGTAGTGTGTGTGTATATATATGTGTATGTGAATGTATGTGTGTGTGAATCCATATTGTTAATTTTATAATGACTGGAGTTGACATGGTATATTCTTTCGTCTGTACACTGTATATCACCTAAATACAATTCACACCATTTACATTGTATGTCAAAACTCAGTGTATTTGCAACATAGTGTGAAAATGAAGTGTATTACTATTGTATAAATACTTTCACCTCTATAGATGTAAACTCTATAAACTCAATAGAAAAATACACTAACCCAAATTGTCTCTGTAGCCAACAGTATCATCCTGATGCTTTTTGGGGAAAAAACCCACAAGAGACATATTAGAAGAAACTGTCCGATTTCTCTGAATCACACAGCTGTATTAATGCTTTTATGTGGGTCCACAGAGAAGCATGTAAGAACAACCTGAAGGCTAAAAGTAGTGAACTTTAGAGAAGGAAGGAGAAGGAAGATGACCCAGTCCACTTGTCAGTTATGACAAATTAGTGTTGCTCTAAGGCCACTTTTGAGTTATTTCCACCTGTATGAAGCCTGTATTTGCTCCCCTCTCCTAACAGTATGGTAGATACCTTTTCATAATGGCCCTCCGTAGTTTTTTTCTTTTCTTCAGACCATGACACATCCTGCTGTTTTGCTAGGCATTCAGAAAGCTTTAGCATGCCTTCTAATCATAGCATATTAAAGAACAAGCAAATGTTAATGTCTTGATTCAAACTAAAATATTAATGTCACTAAATTATTTTCCAGAGAAATATTGTGGCTATTTATTTTTATTTAATTTATTTTCTAGAGAAAGTATTATGTCCAACATCCCTCAAATGCGTAATCACCGTATGAAGGAATCACATCAAATACGACTTTTTCTGCATGCTTCCCTGCCACCTGTTTATATTCTGACTTAACAGCTATTAACTACTTATTAGCAAGCTAACAACAGGCATTTAAATACATAAATAAGAATAAACATTGGGGTATTATCTGTTGTACTTGTTCATTCTTTAAACTTATTTATGTCATTTACATGTATAGCCTTGATTTTGTTCTGTAACTATCCACCTAAATGACAAACAAAAATAGTAATGAATTCTATAAACTTATTTGGGACATAACTTATTTGTAAGACTGTTTGAAATAGAGTTTCATTACATCATACAATGCTTTTATGTTGAAGGGATTAGCATCCAATGCCAGGTTCACTTTGCAAGATTCAAAAATAATTGACATTTGGAACATGAACACTTCAGAATCTGATTTAAGAAGCAACAGCAGAATGTTAGGCAAGATTTTGAAATCTTCTGAACATTATTCCTTTATAAACTGCCTGGAGATGAGAAATACATTGTTATGAAATGGAGTGATAGAAATGCATACCTTGTACATTTTTATCTTCAGGAGTTTTAGGATAGAAATTTTGACAAGTTTTTATTCAAAAAAATGTAGTACTTTATTTCAAAATGTATCAAATGCCTTTATGAAAAAAGAGAGGTAAGCCTGTTCTAATCTACTATGAAATATAATTTAGAGACCCACTGCCCCTGTGTTATTATTTATTCTTCATATTGTGGTGAAGGTCATTATGCCACACATTGTACAAATACACAGAAATTAACAGTGAACTGCCAACAATACTAAGTAACTGAATATTCTATTACTGAAAGCACAGTAGTAAGGGAAGGCCTGAAAGGCATTAAGTGATTTTGCACTGATACAACATATTTATGCAGTCTTTCCTCTCCTCTACTCTCACTCACATCAAGCCACGGGTATAGGGGAAAATCACCCCATTCTCCAACATGCATCAGTACCAAGAAATGTTGAGTTAGTCTATACTGATAGATTAAAAATAAGCACAATGTAAACCAAATCATATAAATGATGTCACTATTACCTAAAAAGGCACTACAGATAACACATCTTCTCAGAACTCCATAAAACTGTGAATAATACCATGGAAGCAGAGTAACACTTGTTCAGCAGCCACATAGTATGCCAGTCATAGAGACAGCCTAGATCAGGTTTATCAGTTTTACCTTCTACACCATAAGGGTTTATCTTTCAGAATGACTGTTAGGTTTCTAAAAAACATAGGCACATAATAATTTTTATAATTATGATTATTTATTACTCAGTCTGTTCTTCATTTTTTGTAAGGTGATGGAAAGTAAAGCTTGGCAAGCATACAAGATTAACAAGAATAACCAAACAGCCCTGACAATTGAGTATCAGGAGACAAAGCAAATACTCAGTGACAATCTCCTGTTGTTTCAATTTATTGCAACATAATTTTTTTTCCTGGCTTTATTATAACCTATTTTCTTTTGTAAAATTTTTTAGTTGATGTGAAAACTACTTGTGAATCTGTGAAAGCTGTTTCTGAAGAACAAACATAGGTGTAAGGATCATACAGAATGGAATTTCAAGTTACATACTTAAAATTAGATTGCACAATCTATATTTGTGTTGGTGAGCAGCTACTTACCCAAGCAGTCCTACAGGCTAAACTGAACAAATTGATATTTCCTCGTGCATTTCTCCCTGTATTGATAGGTGCATCATTTGTCCCTTAAGTATCTGGTTCAGGTAAAATTTTCTTAAAATTTCACTATAAAAGTATAGCCGTCTAACATTGAAATGACCAGTTTCAACATACGCTATCCTATCTACTTTAGATTTTCCTCCTTTATTAACCAGGAAATAAAATAAATAGTATTCACTGTTAGACTTCACATGGAATTACTGTTGCTACCAAATTAGGAATTCTAAATACCTAATTCCTAGTAGGTTACCATAATCATTAACTTCTTTAACCATTACAAACAATGGACCTTTGCATTGCTAGCTGATCTAATACTAACAAATGAATACTTTAATCTCAATTATTTACAGATAAATCACTGTTCATCTGCACAATCTGCTGACTGAATGTGTTAAAAGTAATTGCAGAGCTTGATTAGCTGATCAGCTGATTATTTGCTTATGCTATTCCTAAATTCTTAAATTTAACACACAGGAAATACTTATTTTTGTTGGTTTGCATAGGAGTACAACTCATTTTTTGAAAAAAAATTACCAAAACCTCAGATTTCCTTAATCATATTTTACTTGGTCATTATTAGTCTTGCCAAATCTGCCTGGAATCAAACCCAAAACACTACTTTGCACGCCATGTAGGTCTTGCCAATATATTCTCTCACTGCGACAGATTTGCTTCCTATAGATGAAAAGTGAGTGCCCAAGGAACAAGCATAAGTTTCAGACCTGACAAGCAAGTACAGTGTCCCACCTACCTACAAATGAGCGGTAAAACATACTTAATACACCAGGCATCTGAGGGTCACAAAGTTCTGTATGGAAGTTGGAAGGCATTCTTGCATTCTACTGTGTCATCACGCCATCCTTCCTGAAAGCTATACTAAAATGAGCAAACCTTGAAGAGACATTATTTCCTTCCATGAGCAAGTGGTGAAGTTGAGGGAAATTTTGGGTCGGAAGTAAACATAATTGTAATTTTGTTCCCTTCTGTGTCAGCAAAGAGAGCTGACTGGACATGAGAGAGGGAAAATGCTGCTTCTGGCAAAGGGCTGATAGCACACTCCCCACTTGTGCAATGCTACAGCTCAGGGGAAATATGATTCAGAGGACTGTCTCTGAGTCATAATTTCTTTCTGAGCTCTTTCTGAATTGGGAAGGCCAGGTTTTGTCCCATACTTGGAGCTACAAGCAAAGATTCCATCTTACCCTACGTTTTGAAACGAGTCAAGGAGTTCAAAAGCACTAACTTTGTGAGGGGCACCAACACACATTATTTCATACTGACCATTATTTCACTTTGCAATAATTAAACAAGACTAATATATTTTATATTAACAAAAAAGCAACCACCTGCTGCTAATGACTTTAAACAGTAAACCAGCATATTTAGTATCTGTGTTTTCTAAAATGTCTGTATTGTCCTGCTACACATTTAAGATAATTACATATCTCATATATACAGAAGATATATCCATGATACAGATGGGAAGTTGAGACGTCAGTTACCCACAGTTTACCTAAATCCTCTGTCAGACTCACGGAGCCGCCGGCAGCAGCTCCCCCCGCACAGGGGGTTACCTCAGGCAGCGCGGAGACCCGCCCGCAGCTCTCGCGAGAGACGCTGACGAGGCCTCGGCGCCGCCCACCCCCTCACCTGCACAGAGCCGCCTGGGGAGCGCCAGTTTGCGCGGGAAGGTGAGTTCGGTTGGTGGTCATCACCCTCCCAGAAGGCACTTAGCTATGGTATCCACCCAGCAGAAGGCCATGGCCTCTGCGCTCGCCTGAATGGATGTGGCAACCCAGGCAGAGCTCCCACAAAAGCACACAGCCGCCCAGGCCTCAGACTGCGGGGCGTTCCAGAGCCTTTCACAGGTAACGGATG
>NW_009631739.1:0-21953 GCF_000690535.1 Cariama cristata
AAAGGGAAGGGAGGAAAGAGAAAAAAGAAAGAGAAGAAAAAGACGAAAGAAAACGAAAAACAAAAAGTAGAAAAAGAGAAGAAAAAGAGAAAAAAGAAAAAATAAAGAGAAAAAAGAAAAAGAGAAAAAGAGAAAAAGAAAAAAGAGAAAGAAAAAAGAAAGGAAAAAGAAGAGGGGTAAAAAAGATAAAAAAGAGAAAGAGGAAGAGAAAAAAGGAAAAAAGAAAAAGAGAAAAAGAACAAGAACAAGAAAAAAAGAACAAGAAAAAGAGAAAAGAAAAAGAAAAAAGAAAAGAAAAAAGAGAAAGGAAAAAAGGAGGAAAAAGAGAAAAAAGAAAGAAAAAGAAAAAAAAGAAGGAAAAAAGATAAAAAAGAGAAAGAGGAAGAGGAAAAAAGGAAAAAGAAAAATAAGAAAAAAGAAAAAAGAACAAGAACAAGAAAAAGAAAAAAAGAAAACAGAAAAAAGAGAAAGGGAAAAAGCATGAAAAAGTGGAAAAACTAAAAGAGGAAAAAGAAAAAAGAAAGAGAAAAGGAAAAAGAGAAGAAAAAAGACACTTGTTATACTAATGGGTTGAGGTTTGGAAATGTTACTAAACAGAGCAGGTTAGGTGACATTTCTGTAGGAAAATAAAACTGCATTTAATTGTTGTTTTAAACCTCTGGAAGCCCTTAAACTATTAAAAAATATTAGACATTTGTTTGTACTTTGATGTAAATTTGACCACATACAATGTAAGGAGGAAAACATTTTGTCTGGTTTATGCACTCTCTATTTGAATATATTCATTTATTTCCCCTGTATGTAAGTTTCTTTAGTAAACAGGATTTAACTTACACTGAATAAGAATGCTTTGGTGTTTTAACCATGCAAAGGATTAATACACAAGAAAATACACAAATGCTGGTCAAATTTTGCCTCCCAGTTGCTTATTTCTGTGCCTAGTAGATGATTTTTCAAAGGACAGAAAAGCCTTCACTTGCACAAATGAACTTGAGTACTGCAAATTTGGGTTTGCCAACCCCGCGTGGGGGCTGCTAGGTGGAACAGCAGTTCTGTTCGCCACACAAGAATCCGAGACACAGACTTCTGAAGATTGATCCCAAAACAGGTAGTGTTGGTCCCAGGGAGCCCTCTCTTCACATCTGTGTACTGGAAGCAAAGTTGCAACAAGGAGAAGCTGCCCTGGTGCAGCGTGCTCACGGAGCTTCCATCCATTCCTCCTGCGGATCCTCACACCAGGAATTAAAAAATAGGCAAAATTTAACAAAGAGAAAATGAAGTGTGAAATCTGAACATTTCAGCCAGCTCGAAACTTTTTTTTTTAGATTTACCTTCTTCCCTTTCCAAACCTTAACCCACTGAATCCCCCCCACCAAAAAGCAAAAGGCATTAACCCATGGGGTTTTTAAAAATACATTATTTTTTTTTTTCAGCTGGGCTACTCTAAGTTTCATTCAGTACAGCTGAGCAGGAGAAGGAGGGTAAAGGAGGAGCTGTCAGGGAGCTTACAGTAATTCCTTGAGTTTCATTCACTTAATGCTGTTAGAAACTCACATTCAGAGATGGGCACGTCCCGTCTTGCCCTGTTGAAGTGAGGTCTGGCTGGACCTCCCATCGGTGGAAAACCAAAGCTGTGAAGTTCCAGTTCGCCATGTCCAAAGTTCCAGTTTGCCATGTCCAGCTACTCTCAGCGCCTGGTAAGCTCCTTCCTCCACCCCGACGTGCCCATTTCCCCCTCTTCGCCACGGAACCCCCCCGTGCAGATGGAAAAGCAGCGGCTTTCACCAGCTGGATCTCAAGGCAGGTTGATTTTACAGAGGGGGAAGGAACCTCCAGCATGGAGAGTCACCAAGTTAAAGTAATGGCTGATCAACTCCTACGGGAACTTTCCTTTAGCAATGGATAAGGAAGGACTATGCAATAACATTGGGGGGGTTTGCTCATTTGTTTGCTTTCAAATGCAAAACCTGAATTATAATAACATGGGTTTGTGCCGAGAGTGGTGCTCAGAGGCTGGCTGTTCACTACGTCCTCAGTTTAACGTATTTTCCTCTTGCTCTGTCTGCAAGGGGCACTATTTTTTCTCCCCAGAAAATAATCATCCAAAAGAGAGGTTATCCTTATCCAGCATTCCCATCTTTGCCAAACCCTTAAGTAGAAGCAGTTGCCTTAATTAAGAGAAGAAATGGACCCACTATGGGACCCCATTTTGCTGTGAAAGTAATCTCCCCAACTTCTGTGCGCTGAAGTAAAGTAACTGCATTCGAAGTGGTGTTCGTATTTTACAGTCTTCTTCCTCCACCCTCAGCCACACCAAGTGCGTTCTCTCCGTTTTCACTGCGACAGACTGGTGCTCAATCTGACTCACTCGACTGCAAATCCCTTTGTAACTAAAAGGCATCCAGACAGGATGCAACCATTATGCAGGAGTGATTCGGATGTTTGATTTTGCCTACAAGGGAAATGATGCCTCACGCGCTATAAAAAAAAAAAGAGGGAAGTTAGTGGTGCAAAGTCCCATGTTGTCTCTCAGAGTCCTGGCAAGACTTCCATGTTTGATCTTGCCTACAAGGGAAACGATGCCTCATGGGCTATAAAAAAAAAAGAGGGAAGTTAGTGGTGCAAAGTCCCATGTTGTCTCTCAGAGTCCTGGCAAGACTTCCCTCGACCACAGCACAAACCAGAGATGGTATATTGACGGGATTCTGCTTCGAGTGGAGAAGTAAGAGACCCTTCTGTACTTAACTGGATGGGGAAATATCTGTTGTTACACATTTGAGACATGGTTTAGTGGGTTTAGCGGGCATGGTGACGTTGGGTATACGGTTGGGCTTGATGATCTTTGAGGTCTCTTCCAACCATAACGATTCTATGATTCTATGATTTTGCACCTTCACACTGGGAAGAGAAGATCTATTATTCCGATCATTCGAGTGCAAAGCTTTAAGGATTTGCCTAGGTTTGAGACTGGAGTATTTATTCTTCGTCATTGGTTTTAATTCTGTCTAAGTAAATGACCGTTAGTTTACAATTACTGGAGAGACAACCTAAGTGCAGGACACTAGCTATTGAACAGGCAGGCTTTCCCTCCAGGTCACCTATACTCCTGGAAACATTTTGTGGGCAGAGCTCTTGCAACCATTGCTATATTGAAAAATGGTGGTTTTTCATGATGAAAAAACAGACTCCAGATTTCCAGGACAGGAATGGTATTGCCGATTTCATTGTTTACACTATAACTTTCAGCAGGTGCAAGCCTTTTGGTTTGGAGTCACACCTACTTGTACTCTTGACAATTAGGAGTTGGGTTTGCAGTAGGTTGAGTTAGCCTTACCAGACCCCTTCTCCTCCACCCGGCAGACGCGGTCCAGGATTTCGGTGGCAGCCGGGTGACAAACCTGGCCGCAGCCCTGCCCGCTTGGTTGCCAGCTGAGTCGTCTGTTGGCGTCAGCGCCCAGCCTCCTGCGGCGGCTCTTCCCGGAAAGCCATTCACCGAGCTCTGTCGCTGCCAAGGAATGTAACAGGGTAACGGGTTATCGCTGTATTTTTCTTTCGTCATCTTTGTCATGGAGAAGATTGTACTATGTTTGCTGTCAGACTACTGCAAAATGGCTTATGTTATTAATCTAAGGATATTAATATGAGAACATGTATTAGACACTACACCATTCCAAAGGAAGGCTTCCTACAAAGCTAGGATTTTGTGTGCTTCTGGCTTTGGCATCCCGTTTCTGTTCTCTCCATCACCAGAAGTGAGATACACCACCTCTGATAACATCTGTTCTGGACTCTGTGAGCAGTTCTGGTGCTTCTTTGACTGTGAGAGTGAGAAATACTTCAGCTAAAAGCTGAATACGTTATTGGAATTAATACTTACAAGGTAAGCAAAAAGAGACTTCAAGATCCAAGATATGCAGCAATGCATATCTTGGAGAATTTGCTTCAGTTGCTCAGAGTTTGCTACATCTCTCTCATTGATTTGTAACAGTGTAAACCCGGGTAAACAACAGGGTTTTTTTATTTATGGCAAAGCAAGACGGAGCAGCATCTGGCTAAGTGACTATTTTTTTAATAGTAGTAGTAGTATAAATATTAGAATATAATTCAGAAGTTACACAGCTCCTGAGAGAGAAAAAGCATAGTAAAAGCACATTCCTTGCTGACAAATGCAACGCTCTGCTTCCGTTCCGTAAGAGACTCTGGGTGTGTTTATACCCTGCTCTTCAGAGCCCGGCGTAACACAGTAATTTTCAAAATAACGAGTTCCTTTTCAAAGCTTGCATAGACACATAGGTCAAGCCCTCAGATCTAGGCAGAGAGATACAGACTGGAATAAAACTTACCATGTATAAACTTCAGATTCCTGTATTTTGCAAGGTTTATTATTTTTTCTAAGTATGTTTTATATTTTTTTCCTTCTCTCTCTCTCTCTCCACACACATACAGGCAGATTATTCCTATTCCTTAGGAGGGATTTTTATTCCTCACGGAGAAGCTGGGAGGCAGAGAAAACAATATCTGGAGTCATCTCTTTTGGAGTTCATGATTTTTGTATTTTGAGTGCAAGTCTGCTGCATGCTAGGCTGATGTCCAGTCGAGTGTGTGCCTATGAGTATGGATTGTACTTTCTTATTGAGTTAGAAAGCCTGGCACATGTGGTTTTCTCTGGAAAACACCAATGATGTCTTCAGGCCAAATGAGAACAGCAAGAAGCCACATACCACGCTAGCCTGAGGAGCCTCATGATTAAAGTAAACTGCACGGTATGACACATCAAACAGAAATGAAATTGGCTGACCACAGCTCTAACCCTCATGCTCCAGAGACCATGCAAACTGAAGATGTTTTCTTTTTCGTTAACTACTGCACCATCTACACCAGACTTCATGAGACATGCAGCCTGAGCCAGACTGTCAAAAATAAGAGCACAGGTCTTCAATCAGTGCATCTCAAACCTGCTACCTGAAATCACACCTGAAATGTGATCTAGAAGACCTAAATGATGAGCAGGAAGCTGTCCAGGCTTAACCAGTGGAAAACACAAGACAGAAAAGCCTAACCCCCCTACTTGCCTCTTTAGCTAAGGCATATTTCACGCACTTGTATATACTCATATTTCAATACTTCACATACCACTTGTTGAAGAACTGAGAGAGCAGATTTCAAGTCCTTCTCTGAGTTTGTGTTACATAAATTCATGATTTAACACACACAGTCTTTCCTTGATGTTTCACCCACTGCTCAAAATAATTTGTGACTTCATAACATTTTATTTATACAATAATTACTTTGATTCTCATTAAGCTTGATTCATAACTGGATTGTTTCACTGTAGTTAGTTTTCCTAAAGTTAGAATAGTTTGGTTCAGATTTTAATTAACTTTGAATTGCTGGCTTCATAATTTTTCAATAAAAAGCTTAAAATCCTGCAGAGCCGTTGTTTTCTTTCAAGGCTGCAACATATGCTCACCAACCGTGGATGGTACGAAGTAACCTCAGATGGTAAACTTGAAAGTCTCTTTGTTCTCCTTCTGATCTGATAACCCCTGGTCACTTTGCTCACATTGCAGCGGGGAAAAAGGCACCTACTGTCCTGGATCCCCGAGTATGTCCTCGCTGGCAGACGGAGGAAGTTGGTTTTTTAAGTGCCCGAGTCAAATTCAAAATGGAAGAGAGTCCTAAGTCAGGGAAGATGTTACTTTAATTTCACCCAGTATCAATAAAATTTAAGCTCATCATTCATGCAGACATGCACGCTCCTGCACTAGAGCTGCATTGCCATCCAGCGTGGTGGTCTAGCACAGCCTCATCTTCTTGACTGCGCTTTTGGTGGCCTTGCTCTTGAGGTGAGTTGCCAGTCGTGCTGCTGCTGGCAAGTGCCAGGTTCAGCCATGTAGGGCTTCTCCATGCAAAGCTTTGAGCTGTACCAGAGTCTGGGAAATCATATAAGAATATGTGAGTTCAATGAGCTTTCCTTCCCTGCTCGTGAACACTGAGGTCAAAGTTTTAAAATGGAACCTTTTTTTTCCAAAATAATTTAAGAGTAATGATTAATCTTTAAAGGATTATTACGGTTTATGATGTTTTAATGATTAAATGAAATGTTGAACCACTAACTTTCAAAAATGGAGGATGAGCGCTGAATACTTCTGCGAGAGGCAGCGAAGTCGGTAGCGTTCAGCCTCTTTGGGTGCCTTGGCAACGACCTCGGTTCCCCATCTTTCTCTAGCAGTCACAAGCGAGAGGTCAGTGAAGCACTTTGCCTCTTTGCTTTTCACGGCCTCCTCCTGGCTTGCTGTCCAGGCCTGAGAGGTCTGGAAATGTGGACAAGCTCATCCGCTGCCTTTAGATACACAACTGTCGTGGGCTCAGTTTTTGTGCCGGACAGGGAGGTCTCCACCTGAGTGCCCCAGCGAGACAACCACGGCTCCGTGCAGTTTCTGCTGCCATCTCCGGACGCCGGGCCAGCCCAGCCCAGCATCTCCCTGGCCAACTCGGGGAAGGCTCAGCAGCCTGCGAGTTTCTACACAAAGTCTCTCTGGGAAGAAAGGCACCCCTGGAAAAAATCCTGTTCTCCATCAACACACCAACCTGTAATTAACCGCAGAAGGAAGAAAAAAATCTGTATTTTAGGTAACCTGTTTGCAACTGTCCTACAGCAGAAAAGCCGGTGGTGTTGCTCCATTATTTTCACTTGCTCACCAAGAGAAGAGACCAGTCCTCCTGCCCCTCCGGGGTCCCCAGGCAGGTCGGGGCCATTCTTTGTTCCCATCACCTGCAAGCACATACCGGTGAATGTCAGCTCATCAGAACGATGTCGGGCGTCTACACATGGGAAATTTTCTTTTTTTCAAAGCGAAAACAATTTTTATTTTTTGTCAAATTGAATATAACTACTAACTTTACCAATATCGGTTTTGCTTAATTTTTCTCTTTCCCATTACAAGCACCATACAGCTGTGTGGGGCCTTATTTCAAAGGGACAATACACACTCCTCATAGAGTAGCTGCTCCTTGAAGTATATTATTGGGAAGTATTTTGCTTTCAGTTAGTCATTAAAAGAGAAAGTAAACTCTGCCCAATGAAAAATTTTATTTTTTTTTTCTTTTTTAGAAATGCCTTTTTGCCACTTTCAGAAAGCTCACAAAACTGCTATTTATATCTACGTTCTAATTCTTCTAACAATACAAAGTGGAGGCAATAATAAAAGATCCTTATCTACAAATAAAGTTTAATATAGAACTATTTCAAATATAGCGTTAAGCAGTTCTGGGCTTACAAACGTATACCTATGAAAAGCAGTTAAATAATTATTAAATAAGCTGTCGAATTGCCGATCCCTGGTGTTCCTAAATAACTGTATTTATTCCTTTGCTTTAATTAGGGCTTTCATTAGCACATGCCACTTTATTGTTTCATATCAAAAAGAATGTTAGAGTCAAGAAGGCCCAGGCCCCACATTGGTTCATAATTTAGCACGAGTTACCAATTAGCTTCACTGGTCAGATGAAATATTATTGGCACAAATAAGCATTTCAGGGCTAGACTAAAAAAGAGAAATCTCATTCACTTTCCAATAAAATCGTTGATCTGCCAGTATCAGAATCTCAGCCACTGAATGAATAAACTCTTTGCTTCCCAAATGCAAATATTCTCTTACTGCGATCTGACAAATAGAGAGGTTTTCTTACACGTAGGTTTTTCAAGGTCCAAGATTAATGAGACGTTCTGATGAATATTATTGGCTAGATATGACATTTAACGCACATTAATGTAATTAATCATTTAGGGCCTGTGGGTAAATTGTCGTGTTTATAATACAAGGGTGCATTGCAAAGTTATTTCATACATGGGGGATTTTCAAAGTCCCGCATGATGACATTGATATAGTGCTACTACTGTGTTATAATCTTTGTATATTATTTAAGTGTAACAAATACTTCATTCATTGCCTGCCCTAAACTTTGCATTTGGTGACATTCTTGCTGCTGTGTTAATATCGGGTCTATTAAGCTGGACCTCATGGTCCATTACCCTTTCTTTAGGCCTGACCCCATGAAGTTTAAGGGTCTTGAGCACAGTGTGAAAAAGCAAAGGGTTTCACTCTCACCCAAGGAGCTCATTAGGACTTTATAGAAACACAAAAAATACTCACACAGTACCAACATTTGCACTGAGGGATACTCACCAGACAAACAGCCTGGTGTCAGGAGGTGTTCATTGTTCTCTTTTTCCAGGCCTGCACACCAATTTAGCAGGCTAACTAAAGGGATCGCTCATTTGTAATCCCCCATTTCAGCCTTTGTAGCAGAGATTCATTTGCCAGCATCTTTTAACTTTGCTTCCTTGAAATTCCCGTTTCGCTTAGGACAGCGTATTTGAAATGAACTGAAATGGGCTGGCTAGGATTACACTGGCCAAGCGCTGTAGTGGGATTTGGAGGTGGTCTTTGTTTGCTGCCTCAAGGCAAGTAAACAGTCATTCACAGTATGTTTTTAAAAGACCTTTCTGCAAATCACTTGTTGACCGAGGGCCAGGTTCTGCTCTGTTTACCTGCCTTGAATAATGCTCCTTTTCTCCTGGATTGCAGTTGAGTTACTGAAGGAGTAAGGCACTACAAAAGCTGCAGAAGGCTGTCAGACCCTGACCCCAACCTAGATAAGGATAAAGAACTGCTTTTCTGCCATTCACAAAATGAGTTTGCTCTCCTTGGGCCCTAGTCCATCCGTCTACCTATCTCTACAAAGGGCCAGCATCTTTGGCAAATATCCTGTGTGCCGTCAGTGGACGATGACACAGTTCGCTACGGCTTTGGCTTCAGCGAGAAACATCTCCCTGTGTAAGACACTGCATCGTGAAGGCTTCTGCAGTATTCGGCTTCTGAGCACAACGATGTAGGTAGTGTCTTGACCGTATTTTAAACTGTGGGTGGTTGGTTTTTTTTTTTAATGTAAGACTCTGACATGAAAACCTGAAGTACTGATTTTTAAATCATTTTGCTTTCTTTGAAAGCTGGTGCTCATTGCCTTGCAGCAGGCAGCTGGCCGGGTGGCAGCCTTCGGTATCATTTTCAGCATTTCCACACTTTCTGTACAGACAGTAACAACAGATTCGCAAGCCAAAGGGACCCGCTTTACATCAAACCCTAAGGGCTCTTCATTTTTCATGGAAACGGGAAAATTGTGTAGATAATATGGTCTGGCAAAGTTTCCTCTTAATATTTCATAATCAGGTATCTTTCCGTCAGGAGAACCTATTTAGATTCCTGACCATTCCCCACATTCACTGGGCGAGGTTTTGCTCTAAGAAAGGGTAACTGACGCTAAAATAACTACAGCTTTGGGTTTGGCCAGGTGTGGGAAGCTGAAGTAAGAAAATTGTTGTTTGCACATAAATGGCATTGAGGTGGCGTACTCCCCTTACTCCCTTATGCTGACATACATTACGCTATGAAATCACTGGAGAAACTTATTGCAAGTATTTTTTATTCTATTTAATATGACAGCAACACAAAAGTACACTGCATGGCACCTGTATACCTCCACTGTGAGCAAAACTAGTTTTGTTAGTCAATGTGGAATTCTTCTACCTTAAAAAAAGCTACCGTGTAAGTCAATTTGGTGTCATCAGTGGATAGAACATAAAATAAACACAAACACAATAGTCTGCTAAGGAAAAGTCATAGCCCTTCAGACCCACCAGCATGGATTTGGGTCACTGGCACAGCGCAGGAATGCTGTACCTTTCCTGACAAATGAGTTCGTAGTCAATTCTTGGTCAATGAACTCTGCCTGGCAAACCAGGTGTGATCTATTCACGGTCACTGCCTAACATGGAAAAGCCTGTGCTCTGCTTGTTGGAGAGCCATTACAAAGCAAAACTCCGGGATTTCCACAGCCCCAGTTTGGTTATTTTTTAGTTACTATGCCATCTCTGTGTAATTGCCTTGACGCAGCAGATTACAACTCTCGGAGTCCCTTAGCTCCAGCTCCCAACTCTTTTATCTCAGCTTACCTTTAACTAAGCCAAAATAGTTAATACAATTTTGAAAGGAATTACAGGGGGGAGGAAGAGGCCCATGGAAAATGGTAATGAGAAGATTTTGTGCAGGGAGATGCTGAGAAGGGTGCCATTAGGTGAGGCAGAAAAGGGAAGGCACCACTGGTCGCCTGGGTCACACGCAGGATGGATGGGGAATGCCTGAAGACAGCAGCCACCGACAACGTCACCGTGCCCTCGACAAGCGGGAGGGCCAGAGGACAAAACCTGCTAACAGCAATTTCAACCCAGCCTCAAGCAGCAGCATGTCCAAAATGGCTCATGTGAGGACTCGTACTGTCTTCACTGCAAAGGCACTGAGTTTATCCTAGCCAGCTTTTCACAGCCGATTAAATTTATCTGCCGATATTTGGATTCGGGAAGATGCAGAGCCACTTACACGATCTGTTTTGGCATCTCTGCTTTGGGGGTGCAGAGAAAGGGGGCTGGGGGGGCAGCAGCATTTAGACAAACGCTGCCGTTTCTGCCGTGAATGTCTGACTGTGGCCTAGGATTTTGGCCTTTGGCCTCCAAATATATTTAATCTGAGACATGGTCAAGACACCGTAAACAGGAAGGCTCCTGAAGCTATCACATCAATAATCCGGGATTTTCACTTTGTTCTCTCAGCAGCAGCGCAAACAAACAAATGCAGAAACTGTCCTTCCAGCTGCTGTTGTTTTTAATTACAACGCAGAGGAAAAGTTAAGTCAGCAGTTAATTGAACTCAGTCCACTAAAAGTCATTGCTCTTTAACAGCAAAATTATATGGCTTGAAAGCTTGTTAGACAAATTGTAGCATAAAAATCACCAGTAGGTCACTGACGATTTTAATGTTTCCTGGATGGATTTATTGGCATTCTTAAACAGGCAGAGGCTGTGTGTAACATTATTCTTTCAACACTTTTCAGGATAATATTTTTATATTAGATGAAATCGTTGCTTGGAATAAGCTGCATCTTTACTCTGACTTCTGTTGTGTTCACCAGAATTTTGCTCCCAGATGCCCATGGACAAGTCCTTGGTGTGACGGGAGAAGCTAAAAAGGAGTGTCTGCTGCCTACCACCGCAGGTGCAAGAAGTAAAGTAATAATGGATTAAATCTTACAAATAGACACTGTTGTGTCTCGAGGGTCCATGCTCCATCTGATAGTACTGTTCAACTTCAAAGTTTTCTTTGGACTTACTTGAAACAGAAATTGAGGTTTCTAAGTGCCATCAGTGAATGCTCATAATATACTTATGGCTAATTAAGGTATTTTTATTTATTTAAGGTATTAAAATTTAATAAGGTATTTGTATATTTATTTATATCTGCATATACAGCTCTTTGCACAATGGACCATGAATAGCTGATCTCTAGATGTTCCAATTATATTACCACTAATAATATAAAAATAATATAGTACAGCAAGTATAGCAACAGTAATTAGGATAACTGATAGGACAACTTGAATAGGTATAAAATAAATTTACACTTTCCAATGTTACCTTTATAAAAAATAAACCAGATGCACAGCACCTATAAAGGATGATACATGAAGTTCAACAGAACCCCGTACAATGGTACGATCCCGTACGATGATCTAAGAGTAGTAGGCCGCCTAAAGTGGTATCGAATGGCAAAAAAATCATGAAGGCGGGTTTAACTAAGACCAAAGAAAAGGGTGATTGCATAACATCTGGAAAGAAGGAGAGATTTATTGTATGAGGTGCAAAGGTTGGGCAGGGTCTAGTAAGGGCAGATGATGCTAGGGTATTACAAATATGTCTGCAAGCGGAGTTATGAAACTCTACTAAAGTACAGCCATGGGTTTGATACCGAGGAAAAAACCAAAGCGGTAACTGGGCCCCAAATCAAAACAGAGTAACATTTTTGTAAGTTAGACACAATAGTAAGAAACACCCCCCCTCCCCCCCTTGTCAGCAGCTGGTAAGGTATTGTCTGTAAGTGTCAAAGAGAAACTCCTGCAGTGGTGACCGGCAATACTGTATTTCAAGTAGCCTGAGAATGAAAAACGGCCCTCCCGTTGAGGCTGGCATGGGGACGGTCAGAAAACCACATAGCCACAAACCCTGCAAGTCATCTATTTCATGATCACTTCTGACCTTTCGAAATTGCATTCCCAGCTGGGGTAATAACTTGGGACATTATAATTTCCTACAAAGGGAAATTTCAGGTAAGTGTTGCCCCTGAAACATGTAGATGATTTTCCTGCTTCATTTTGATGAGAGTGATTACTCGGTATTGTAGCATCAAAACCAAGTGCCAATAGCAACAAAATACAAGTTTTCAGTTTTGTTAATGATCTTCCAGACGAAAAAATGATTGTGGTATTTTCAAATGAGTGCTTTACAACGAAAAACATTTTGTCAGCAAGTGTTTGACTAGCTATAATGACTTTAATAATGAAAAGTGAATGGTTCTTACATGGTACCATTGAGATGTTATTCATTCTTCTGCAGAGTAAAAAAATAAGACATTTAAATTATGTGAGTGCGTGGGGAAGAAGGAAGAGAAGAAGTAATTGTATACAAGGGAGTAGGTGCTATGCAAATACGTGGCTAGATTACAATCTACCTTAATTGAGTAAGTGATCACACCCTTTTGACTTTTATTTCAATGAGTTGAGAAGAGGGGTTAAATAGGGGTTACTGGGTGCAGTAATGTGCTTACAGATGGCTAATGCAGAATCAGTTTATGTACATAGGGCAGTCAGACTGACAAACAACGATAGGTTAAATAACACATGGTAAACATGTCAGAGGGCCATTCCCTGGCAATTACATCTCTTTGTAACATTAGGATCTCTCCGAAATAATTCTCCCTGTTGGCCCAGTGTCTCAGTTAACTGATCTCCTCCCAAATTGCTACCTAGGTATGATTTGTTAGATAAAAAAAAAAAACACCAATGCACAAAAATTGTTTCAGTAATTATTTAGAAAAATAACTGGGAAACATATGAACAGGTACATACTAGTCAGCAAGGATATATAAAGGAAAATTGTGTTTAACTAACGTCATTAACTTCTTCATGGGAAAGACAATGAAAACTGACAGGTGTGAAGTAGGAGACATCTGAAGTTGACTACAAAGATGCTTTTTGATTTAGCATCACATAAAAGATTGATATGTAACATTGTCAAATGCAGTACTGATGGTGACATTTTACACTGGGGAAAAATGGTTCCCTAAATGAAATCAGAGAGCTGTATTAAATGGATATAAATTGAGGGATGTCATAAGAATTGCAATTAGGTATAGCATTTTTTCCAGTAATATATAAACACTCTGTAACAGATGCACATTTGTGCAAAGCAGAAAAAAATTGTGAGGCTGAATTTTAGTGAAGAGAAAGAAAATTAATAGTTGAAGGTACTGGAAAAGATAGACATTTTAAAGTAATGAATCTTAGATCACATTCATTGTCAAAATTTATTCTCACATTTCTGTGAAAATAATCAGAAAAAGGTTTTTAGAGCAATAAAAGAAATTCAAATACATTGCTTGATACTTGTAAAAATTTGGGAAAGGAAATAGCTTCTTTGCTATCTGTTTGCTTGGAAAGCAAAATGTAAATGAACATCTACATCTCGGTATGCTAATCTGGCCTCACATTAAAAGCAGACAAGTGAAGAATGCAAAAGACACCGAGCACAGGTAATAACAGAGTGTATCTCACATCTGAGGAGCTTCTAATCTACAGAAACAACAATTCCTTCCATGCCAACCTGTAAGGTATCAAAAGAAGAAAAAGAGGATTTCTTATATGCAATCCTGTATTTTCACCACAGCACATTTTTACGCATACAGCCTTGCAGCCCATGATATTCTGAATCCTATCACTCTTAAAATATTTAAGGTATAACCTTAATCTTCAGTGAAAGCTTAACAGTATTAACACATGCTTGAAATAGTGTTCCATGTCAGGAAAAAGCCATCAGTACACCAAGACAATGAACACTATTCTAATTTGAAAAGAAGTACTCCTAAAATAGATAATGATCTTTTCACTAATTTTGACTTACGAATTTTCTAAGTCAAATGTCCAGATTGGGTAAGACCCAAAACAAAGGTGAGACAGAACTTTCATTTTTATATTTGACTTCATAAAACTTGTGTAATTCTATGGTTAGGACGAAAAATACTAAAGCTGGTTCATAATGCTTATAAAATAGTTAATTTCCAAAGAGGTGAGTACCCTCCTACTGACTATAATAATTCTAGCCATGATTAGCTCCAACAGAAACCCTCGGAAATGTTAATCATACAGTTTCAACCGGGTCCTTATCAGACATAACCTTCAAAGTACAATTACAGCCCCCTATGTCTACTGACTTCTCGCCAGCTTTTAGGCAACTATAAAACTTGCATTTCCAACAGTTAAACAGGGTCAAAGCAGGGTCACTTCTGAGCTCAGACCGGGTTGTTCACGGCTTTATCCAGGGATGGAGACTGCACAGCCTCCCTGGGCAGCCTCTTCCACTGACCGACTGTCCTCATGGGAAAAAAGTTTTTCCTTCTATCCAGTCTGAATCCCTCGTGTTTCATTGCCTTTCATTCTCTCTCCGCGCTTTGCTGAGAAGAGCCTGACTCCATCCTCTTGCTGACCTCCCCACAGGTACTGGGGGGCTGTGTCTCAGGCTGAACAAGCCCAGTTCCTTCAGTTCCTCCTCACTGGGCAGGTGCTCCAGTCCCCAACCACCTTGGGGGCCTCTGCTGAACTCACTCCAGTTTGTCAATCTCTTTCTTGCATCCGTGGGCTCAAAATTGGACGCAGTATCTAGGTGTGGTCTAACAAGTGCTGAGAAGTGGGGAACGATCCCTTCCCACAGTCCCAAGGCTGCATCCCTGTTCATCCACGAGGCAGACAGCTGTCCTTGCTGCCAGGGTTCTGCCCTCCTGGGGACAGCACTTTGCATTTCTCCTTGCTGAATCTCACAAGGTCCCCTTAGCTCTTGTAGTTCCCCAGCTTGTCCTCGTTGGGGATGGGTGCAACATTTGCCTTTCGCCAGTTGTTAGGGACCTCGAAGTCTCTAGGACCTTTTAAAGATGACTGATAATAGAAAATTGTGTTTTATATGTGAGGACATAGTTAAATACAATTTGCTCCTATTTGTTACGGGGGGGAAAAAAAGTTTTAACAATGCTAGGGAGATATCATTTTGTTCAGAGATCTCAAATGCAGTGGGTAAAATCTTGGCTCTCTGGAAGTCTCTGGCAAAACTCCCATTACACCCAGAGAGAAAGGTAATGGCATTTATAGTTCAGTTAGGACTTGGGTTTCCTTGTTGTGAACCTGTGTTTTTTCAAAGTAATCAAAAGCAACTTTTAATTTTTAAATGTACCTATGTTTGCTCTAAGCAAGACTCAAAGCCCCCCAACGATGGAAAGACTATAATTTTTTAGTGTACATTAGATCAGACATTTAATATAAAAATTTCTGTAATTAATTAACCTTGTTAACCATGGGAAAAATAAAAAATCTGCAGGGAGCTTCTAGCTGCCCTACAAAGTTAGGAGGGTTAGTACTGCTGTACTGTGCTCTATACATCTCTGCTATTTTGCATTATTTTAATTGCAAAAACAGAGGAAATTTTCAGAAGAGATTAAATTGATGCAATGGGTCTTTTTTTTCCTAATTAATCCTAGGAAACTATGCAGATTTTATTGCTGCGGGAATGCTTGGGCTAAGCATATTTATTTTGCTTTGTCTAAATCTAAAAGTTACTTTATCTGAAATTGTCTTTCTACCTGACAATCAAAGAAATCGTGGGTTCCTGTAGGGATTAAGTCAGGAAGCAGTTTTTAACAACAACAAATTGAAACGTTTACACAAGGAAGTGTTGCTTTTATAAGTGATGGGAAACTTCAAATTTGATTACAAGCAACCTTTGGCTTCCTATCTGTTCAACAATAGGCCATGTTGTTAAGGGCAATTTCCATGCACAGCATGTGGGTCCCATTTTTTCATCCTTAGACATGGTTGTTTACTGTTCAGAACTGTTTATGCATTTTAATCAGGCTTATTCAGCAGCCCTTAATAAATCACCACTAAGTGAATGTACCAAAACAAGAACTATTATACAGGATTTGTTCCCCTTATGCAGCGTTTGCTGCCCTCAGGTTCCACTGGATATAAAAATAAAGAGTAAACGGGTAATTGAGTCAAAAGAATAATTATGAGACATATGATTTTAATGCCTTTTGCTGAGCCGTTGCCTCCAGCAACTTCCGCTAGCTACAGGAGCCTGCCTTTAAATTCAGCCCGGGCCAGAATGACTTAACAATTGGAACCTGCCTGCAGCTCATGGCACTGGAAGGCTTTTTGATGGGATGAAGCTGACAGCCCAGTTCCTGCCTGGCAGACGTTCACGAGAGACAAGGCTGAAGTCATATAGATAAGCGCTTAAGCATTCAGGTATCTTGGGCTCTGGAAACAACGGAGGAGAGCACTGTTGGTAAGAAATTAGTACACAGAAGTAAATACATCTTTTTGGTTATTCATATCGGGAACAATCAGAAAAACATTTTTTTTCCATAGTCTGGTGAACAAAAAATCTCCAGAGGAATTTTAATAAACGCTAATGGTTTTCTGTGATAGCTCTAGTTCTTAAATAGAAAGAATTTCCAGAAATGAAGTGATTTAATTCTCAATGAAGGAGTATTTAATCTCAAAAGATTTTTCCAATCCTTCTTTTACTGGATTTTACTGGATTACTATCCCTTCCTGTGAAAAACAGGGGAATTTTACAGACCTATAGATCACGTGCAGGAAAGATGTGACACACATGGCATGGTGCCCTGCACATGTTGGACAGTTATGTCCAGGAAAACCAAAGTAAAACACAACAACAAAAAAGGCTCATACCACATAGGGCAGGCTTTCCCAGAAACTATTACTGAAATGCAAAATATCATTTTGGAGATTATTTAGCAGGATCCTTGCCTCAGTCTGTCAGTTTGCCCCACTGAGGCCACCAGCAGACATTAGGGTGGGTAGACTGGAGTTCTATTCTCTCTGCTTGCAGAAATCCTGCTTTCCTTTGGGTCAGTGTGCTTGGTCAGGCTGGCCGGTCCCTATGTTGCTCGTAGCAATAAAAGCTCTGTCCGGTCATCAGCAGCCATGCAGGATTCCCCACCTACTCTCCTGCTGGACCATAACCCGACTGCAGCTTCGCAGACCTTTTCTTCTCTCCCCCTGCCCCCCAAATTGTTTGTGAAGCATTTATGCTTGTTTCCTAAGAAGTAGGATATTCGGGGGTTTTGCTTCAATCTGTTATTGTTTACCATGATAATGAAAGGTTCCTTTGTGAGCAGAAAAATTGCCACAACATAGCATAACTCAGATACAGTGAGATTTCCTTTGGGAAATTGTAAGACCCAAGTTCTCCAAAAGCCTAACTAATATGAATGGTCATCTTGACTTTAGTGGTGCTCAGCCACCATGATCAGCACAGCAGGTAACCTTTCAGCTAGCTGGATCAGGCAGGCTCGAACCTTTCAAGAATACCACACTGAAACACCACTATTTTCTTCAGTAACATCTTGGCTAGACCTACACAAAAGATGGTCCCTGAAGCTGTGCAGGCAAAGTGCTCAATTACTAATATCACGCTAGCAATTGCACCATTCTTCCCTTGAGAACAGATTACAGTCATTCCACCTGCGGAAAGAGAAAAGATGTTGTCCTTGGATAAATGAATGGCTATATTCATCTACAACACTGTTTTATTTAACTGTTTGTTATTAAGCAAAATGTGGCCAAACCTCTGTTTCTTGTGCACCATTTGCAAAGCACGTCCAGCTCAGACCTCATTGTCCTCTTTGCTCTGAATTTAGATTTCTTTTTTGTTATTCTGGTAACAGCCTTGCTTCTCTCAGTGAAAAAATAAAATCTCCATGATGTTATGATGGTGTGCAGTGAAGAGAAACTGCCATAGGAAACCAGTCCAATACTTTCTATGCGGTGTTACCTGAGCGGGACTTTTGCTTGAGTAATGGACCATGTAATTGTATTGTAAATGTTGGGTTGAGACCTAGCTGTCAAGATTTTACTTCTTTCACAACTGCAGAAGCTATTTGTGTTTTTCTTTGCCTTGAAATTTCATTATGCTACCTAACACTTCAGTTAGGAAGTGCCAGAGTCATCCAAGTCAGCCATCTGGGACCTAACCAAACTGAACCTTCACCTCTCGAGGGTAAAATGCTTCTGAATGCAGTAACCCACCTCGCATGCTCCCCTGCATTACGTTACAAAGTTTAAAAGAAATTAATGATGTCAGTAAGTTGGCAAACATTCTCTTTCTCATACATACCCCCCCACTTGATTCTCTGCTACTTTTTGGGAAACAATTATTTCTAATGTTTAAGGAACAATGTTTAAAAAAATAACTGAAGTTGTTCTTTTCAAAGGAAGCATGAAGAGGGTACGTGCCCTCTGACAGTACGATGGTGACTGGTTTCTCTTTCAATAGCATTATCTGCCTGTCTCTTACTGTAGGGCCTTTCTAGGTACAGTAAAGAAGCTAGCAGAGTAATTGAAACCTTTGCAGGGAATAACCCAGTTACCTTGAGACAGACTCACCTGAGCTGGAGCAGCGCAGCAGCATGCCGTACCCTCCGACCTGAAGACGTTAAAGCTTTGGAAACCGTGGCAGCAGCCATAAAATAGGAAATAGGGGGAAGATGGACCACGGGAGAGAATGGACAGAGGAAGCCTCCTGGAAAGAGAGGGGAAATAAAGCAAGCTGTGACCCTCTCACCTTCTTTAAACTACTTAAATCTATAAATTGTTAGGAGAACATTTAATAATTTAGTCTTTTGCTAAAAATACAGCCTGAAACTATGATCTGTGAGGGGATCACAGTGCTCTGGCCATAGAGATAGCTGGTGCTTTGGAGCACGACATGGGTTTCAGCTGGTTAATCCAATATTGAAAAACATTCCTTAAAACAATCACACAACTCTCTAACACCATCACTTTCCCAAGAGCACAAAGGTACACAATAGAAGTTGTGTGAAATACCCAAGACATTCAGAAAACACTTTGCTCTGTTTTTTATATCACCAGATGCCTGAAGTATCAACATTGCTGTAAATCCTACGGAGGTATAGAAGATGATGCTGGACGGACTATTGGATAAGCTCTGTATTTCACATCAGCGGAGTTGTAAATATGATTTATTCTTAGGAATATAAACCATCTTCTGAGAAATCACTGTATGTTTTATATACTGCCTTCTGAATCCTTTGTATCGGAGTGGGAGCAGTAGATCCTGCTACTGTCTAATTAAATATGAATTACCAGTTCCATTATATAAGCTCTCTTTCACATGCTCCGCTTTATTCCTGATAGGTCACAGAGGTGAAAAAAAATCCAAACTATGAAAATGAACATTCCAAGTAAAATCCTGTAGGACCAAAGTTTTCCATGTGTGGTTTCTGCAGGGAGAAGCACAGTTTTAAAAGTTTGAGTCACATCCATATAGCTAGCTTTCAACATGTGTTAAAATCATGCATGAAAGTCAGGGTGCATGCTGCAGTAAGATTTTGTGCACATCTGCAACATAACTTGACAGGGAATCAATTTCTTTTCACACTTCAACATTTCACTTCTGTGTATTTTTTTGCAACTTACTGGGATCTAATGCCAAGCCAGATTTGACGGAAATGACTTCAGTCATTTGAAACTGAGCTCTTGAAGCTTTTTATGGAACTGGATTGAAAGAATGCTAATTCCATCTGTGTTTGTTCAGAATGATGGTGATTCCTAAGCACAGCAGAGTTTCCTGGTGAATGGTTAAGTTCAGCCAGGAGCGCTGTGAAATGCTTTAGCTAAATCTAGACTTCTCAAAAGCCTGACTAACCTGGCAAAGTTTATATTGCTTTCAGGATGTCAGGACTGAAAAAAAAACCCAGCAGGAGGTAGGAAGAGAAGTAAGTGTCAAGGCAAACTGCCTCCTCAGAAATTAAAATGGCAACAACAGGGTGCCCCAAATCTTCCAATGTTGTGGGCTGGATGCCAGTTTTGTTCCTCCCTCGTAAGGCAGCTGCAGCTCGCACGGTCTGGGAGGCTTGCGAGTGGCTCGTGTGGGCAGCTACGGCGAAAGCCCATATCCAACACAAGCCCACCCAGGCTCTCCTTGAGGCTGCCCCTTGCTGCGGCACGCAGAGCAAGACAGCAGTGTCGTTTCCTACTCGTGTTTTCTGAACACTGCCTATGTCTCCCAATGCACAGAAAATATTTCCAAGCTAACTGGAGAAAATACTGAGCTGTGACAGGGCCCCAGCCTGGCCAGAGAGCACAAATCTGATTTTCCTCTCCTTCCACACCCTGCCCTTTTGTGGAAAGAGATACCAAAGGCTTCCCCAGGCTGCCTGTGGGAGACCCAGTCATAAAGTGGCGCAGGCAACACTCGTCCAGCAAAAGTCTGCACAGTGCAAGTCACGGCAACATTTTTTGGTGTAAGCTACGCTTAAGAAGTCAGCTTATAACTCATGTTCCACATCGTGCAGGTGCCATACTTTTTATTTTAACTGTGTCCTAAGCTTCATGGTACACAAAGCAGCAGGTGTAAGCCAGAATAGTTTGGGGATGGTACAAGAACACAGAAATAAACTTACGGGACAGATTTAAATCCCTCCTGCAGAGCTGGAGGTTTGCTGCTAGTTTGCTGAGTACCTGTGCTCCTTCTATCGCTGCTGTTCGGTGCTGTCTCTGGGCTGGAGCTAACCAGAGTGGTTTGCACCCAGGTTAGCATAACCTGACATTGAGTTGCTTTCTTGGGCCAGGGCACTCAGCCTCCGCATGTATGATCATCACTAAAATGTCAAGGGAGCGATTTTTGAGCAGGGAGGGGAAATTTAGAGCAAAATCTGCCTAAAAGTCTACAGCAGCTCTGCAGTGATGACATTGCTCAGCCTGAGCTTGCCAAACTTGGTATTATTTTGAAGCATGTGCTTTGCAGAAACAGTGTGACACACCTATCTCCAAGAGCGTGGAAAATGCATCTAACTTAGAAAACGGCAGATAAGTATGTTATCAGAAGTGCATTTTGATGTCTAAGTCCAGGGCATTTTCTACCAGAGAACTTCAGGATCAATCTCAAGAACTGCACGTACACTCTGGTAGGACTGATGCATTATTCCTTTGGCGAGGATATGTCACTCCAAAGCTTACAAGCAGGAGTAGAGAGAGTATGGCATTATTTTTGCTGGAAAAGCAAAGTTGGAAATAATTGAGTTCAAATAGATGTCTCTAAAGTGTCATACACATAGTCCAGTAAAATTATGACTGAGCAGAGCTGCCTTTAGCACGCCTAAGCAAAGAGAGCATTAGAAAAGACCTGTATTCAATTACCTCATCTCTGTCTCCTGCAAGTGTGCATCTGTTTCTGTATCAAGAGCCTCGTTCTTGGCTATATGGAATAAAATGGCAGTAATACAGTTTGAGCATCTCAGGCTGCCAAAGAGGAACATTGTTTGGAAGCATGGAGGCAGATGGCACACACCACATGAGGTCTTCACACCAAGAAATGGCAGGTGTGCTGAAGTTTTTGCGAATCTCATTTTAATAGAATGTAAAGAGCATTTAAATGACTGATTTATCTTCTAAACCAATTTTTGGCATTTTATCCATGCTGACTGGAGATGCCTTTGGGAAAACTCATAGTCAGGAACAGCACAGTGTAAATTTGCCCCGGGCTAGGTAGGACTTTTCCCCTATTTACATTCTTCTTTGGAATTACAAGGCTTTTCAGCTGCTGTTGCCACAAGGTTCTCAAGAACACATCTCCTGAGATACCTATGCTACTGGTTTCTAGCATAGCCTATGCAGTAAAATAAAAGAGCCTCCTCATTATCCTTCGGATACCTTGGACAAATTTTGTAGAATCATAGACTCATTTAGTT